>NW_027524123.1:0-228983 GCF_052094955.1 Ictidomys tridecemlineatus
GAAGACTACCACTACCTGAGAAGAACAAACTAAAAATATCCTGTAATTTCACCATCAATGAACTCAGAAAAAAATTCTGGAATATATCCACAGTCACTTTGCCTCTGTACTTTATTTTTCTCTCTCTCTCCCTCTCTCCCCTTTTCTCCCTCTTTTTCTCCCTCTCCCTCTAATTCTTTACTCAGTACCACAGAAAAACTGTTGTTAAGCACAGATATAGAAGGGTTATAAAACTGACCATGTGCCAGGCCACAAAGGATTACTTGATAAATACCATAGAATAAAAAATAACAAACATATCATTTTCTCAGACCCTAATACCAAAAAATTAGAAATGCATAGCAAAAGGATAGTTTGCAAAACATATTGCTGGGAAATAAATAAGATTAAATTATAAAATGTAAAAAGAAAACATATAGCAAATTAGTATGCACTCAGAATGTCAATGAAATGGTAATCATTTAAAATTCCTGGGACTTAAAAGAGTAGATTGAGGGAAATTTATAACTTCAAACAAAAACTGTTAATTCAAGAAACTGGAAAAAAGTAAAAGGGCAAATTTAATGAACAAGAAAGAAAAATAAATAAAAATAAGGACAAAAAATCAATGAAGTAAAGGAAGAAAAGACAAAAGCAAAAGCAAATTCTTTGAAAACTTCAATAAAGTAAAATTCTAGGCTGGGGATGTGGCTCAAGCGTGCTCACCTGGCATGAGTGCTTCCCGCTTTCGATCCTCAGCACACATACAGATGAAAGATGTTGTGTCCACCGATAACTAAAAAAAATATATATATATTAAAAAAATATCTCTCTCTCTCGAAAATAAATAAATAAAGTAAAATTTTGCCAAGGACAATCAAGAAAAGAGGAGATGAAAGCCAAGCACAGTGGTGCACACCTGTAATCCCAGCAACTAGGGAGGCTGAGGCAGTAGAATTGCAATTTCAAGGGCAGCCTCAGCATTTTAGCAAGGCCTTAAGCCACTTAGCAGAACCTGTCTCAAAATTAAAAATTTTTTAATAGGGCTGGGGATGTGAGTCTGTGGTAAAGCACTCCTGGATTCAATTAAAAAAAAGGGAGAGAAAGAAATTGCAAATAGATAAGACTAATTGAAAGGGGAGAAACAATTATAGATATGACAAATACAAAAAATGATGTAATAACAATAATCCCTTTGAAGTAGCTTTGTTAGATTATCACACCTAAATCTGATTGAGGGTCAACATTTAAGAATCAATTTGCAGAAATACAGAGGACAGGAGAACATGTCAAAGTGGAGATGCAATCATGGACAATTCTAGGCCATGACCCATGACCCAATTTCTTCAAAGGAAGAAAAATAGCTAGAAGGGACCAGAGATATTAGAAGACACATCAGCCAAGTGCAATGGATAGACTTCCTCAGATTCAGATTCAAACAAACAAGCTTAAAAAAAAAAACAACATTTGTGAGATAATTGGAAGCTTAAACACTAATTGGGGTTTCTTGATATTGAGCAATAATTACCTAGGGAGGAGTGGTGGATAGATTAAAAAAACACAGTTCTTAACTTTTGAAGTTCCCTGCAAGAGCATTTTCAGTTATAAAAATGCCTTTGAAAGCCAAACTCAGTAGTGTACAACTGACATCCCAGCTATCCAGGAGACTGAAGCAGAAGGATTGCAAGTTCTAAGCCAATCTGGGAAATTTAGCAAGACTTAAATAAAAAAAAATGAAAAAGGACTGGGGATATAGCTAAGGGGTAGAGTGCCCCCAGATTCAATCCTTAGTTACTCCCCCTCCCAAAAAATGCCTGTGATTTGCTTTAAAGCATTAAGAGAGCAAGGCTGAGGGCTGTGAATACAAGATTAGCTGTGAGTTGATAACCACTGAAGTACAGGAGATCATTAATCTACTTTTGATTATGTGCTTACATTTTTCTAAAATAAAAGTTTTCAAAGTATGATGAACAACGATATGCTAAATATTGTGAAAATTTGGATATTGTGGTAAGTTTGTGATGCAATATGAAATGTCAAAATATGGAATACATAGCCCCAAACCCAATTTACAATCATTAAACTTAATGATTTTTTTTACTCTATAATTTCTGCTCTTTCTAAGTCACCAGTTAATGGAATTTTTTTATTAGCAGCCTAAATGGTCTAAAACACTAAGAATGAAAAAGAAATTCCAGGAATTGTTACCAAAAACCTATAACAAACTTTTTTTGGGGGGGTACCAGGGATTGAACTCAGGGGCACTCGACCACTGAGCCACATCACCAGCCCTATCTTGTACTTTTTATTTAGAGACAGGGTTTCAATGAGTTGCTTAGCACCTCGCCTTTACTAATGCTGGTTTTGAACTCAAGATTCTCATGTCTTAGCCTTCCAAGCTGTTGTGATTACAAGCATGCGCCCCCACACCTGGCTAACAAAAAAAAAATTATAAGGAAAATTTCAGTATATTTCCTTGCTTCTCAGGTATAGTTGACACATTTAAAAAATAATAATATAAGATGCCTGGTTAAGTTAGAATTTCAGATTAAAAATTATTTAGTATAAGCATATCCCATGCAATATTTAGGATAAAATACTGGGTATCCTATATTTTATCTGTCAATCCTTCTTTGAGGGAACATTCAGTATCTGAAGACATTCTCATCTAAACTGGAGTTGGGGTATTAATGACATCTGCTACAGAGCCTACAATGCCAAAGATGGTACCTCTCACACACACAACAAAGTAATGATTCTAAGGTTAGAATCCTATGTTATACACTTATAATAACCGACCAAAAATATAAGAACCACACACAGCAACTATGAATGATATGGGCATTAACTTAATTCATAAAATCTTTATAAACTTTAAAACTCTAACAAATAACAGAAAAGATTTTATAAATACATAGAGATTTTTAATGCTTTTGTGAATATGTTAAAGGTTAATTTTAACTCCATGATCAATAAATACAAAATTCAAAAATTTAGGTAGATTATTTTCAGAGATTACTTATTATTCTAAATTTTACATGAAGTAATAAAGGGCCAAGACTAGCATAGTCAACTTTGAAAAAGAAAAGGGAATACTAACTCTGCTAGATACTAGGCACACTAACAAACCTTGGAAATAGAAACTGAATGTTACTGTCCCAAGAACAAACAAACAGGATTAATTAGAGAGACGGAACACTCAGAAATGGAACCTTGCAAGCCTAATATATTTTAGAAAAGTTGTCCCAAGCCAGTAAGAAAAGATATAAATCACTAGTAACATGGGAATAGAAAAACTAAATCCTATTTAATATTATATAAAAAACAAACTTCTTCAAGGGATTCATTTATCCTTTAAGGCAAAAAATTACCAATAAATAAAATTAACAGAAGACCATTTTAGTCAGAAAATTCAGAAGAACCAACTATACAAACAGTAAGCAGGTGTGGTGGCACACACCTGTAATCCCAGCAACTTAGGAGGCCAATTTAGGAGTGTCAAAAGTTCAAGGCAAGCCTCAGCAACTTAGCAAGGTCCTAAGCAACTTAGTGAGACCCTGTCTGAAACTAAAAAAATGAAAAGAGCTGAGAACGTGGATCAGTGGTTAAGAGCCCTTGGGTTCAATTGCCAGTACCAAAAGAAATCCCGAAAAACTGTATAAACTGTAAACAAAAATGATAGGTGGATTTGATTACTCCAAATTAAAGGCTTTCTAGTCCACAAAAGACACCATAGACACAATGAACAGGTTAGAAGATACCTGCAATATCTAAAGCTCCCAAAGGATTGATACCTACATTAAATAAGGAGTTCTAGTGCATCAGAAAGGAAAAAGAACGCTGGTTGAATACAAATATTAAAAGGGAGTCAACTAAGGGAAATCCAAAATCAAACACATATAAATAAATGCTGAAATCCACAGTAACCAGAGAAATGTTGATTCAAGCAACAATAAGATTCAACTTTACACTAATAAGATTAATGATGTATAGATGTCTAGACAATGCCAAGTGTTAGTGGAGACTTGTGCAGGTGACTGACAGCAGGGACAGCCTTTCAGGATGGTAAGCTGGTAGTGTGGGGGTCAAATGTGGCAATTGCACATCCTATGATCCAGCTGTCCAGCTCTTAGGTAGATGCCCAGAGAGATGATTACAAGGATAATTATGTGGTCATGTGCAAAGAAATTAATTGTAGTGACACTCATTGCCATGTTTGTGTATCCAGATTTGAGTCAATGCACATGACCACTCTTAAGAAGATGGATGGGAACACGGAGTGAGTATATGCACATAATGGGATATTTGTGGCAATGAGAAATAATGCATTAGCTGAGCACATGACACCCCTGGGCCTTTGAAAACACGGTGCTTTGTGAGGTGGGAGACAGAAAGAGACTTTTAACCAAATAGAATTAGTATTTTTCTAAAAAAAATGCACACAGAGGCTGGGGATGTAATTCAGTGATAGAGCATTTGCAAGGCCCTGGGTGCCATCCCCCCAGCATCACAAACAAACACACATAAAATTAAAAAGCATCAAAGCAATATATGCTTCATCAAAACACATACAAAATAAGTTTCAAATGGAGCACAATGGTTGGCATTTGGAAGTGGAGAATATTAATTTAAAAAGAGAGTAAGGATGAAAGGAAACAAGAAAATTAAAAAGCAAGAAAAGTTTGTGCAATGATGAGAAATTACCCTGAAAGGATAAAGCAGTGGCCTTCTGCTCCTGGAGGCCCAAGCTGTAAGAAAACAAAGCAACCAAGAAAGAAAAAGTTGGATGGTCTTGGCTGAATCTAGAAACGATATTTCTAAGATGTGAGTAGGTGGTGTACGAACCTTATACTTGTTGGAAGGGAATAATTTCCCCATGGTGAGGGATGGAGCATGAGCATGGAGAATCCAGGGCTCTGAGATCCTCTCATGCAGGAATTGATCTTAAGAAATTTAGAAAATTATATGCTAAACATCCTGTCTAGTATTAGGATTTGGGGAGAATTAAGGGTCTATGCCACTCCAAACCCACACCCCACAAGGGAAATGACAGAGAAGCTATTCTGAGGCTTTAAGGGAACCCACAGAGACCCAAGGGCAGGTACCAACATTGCACTGAGTAGCCAGGCTAGGAATGGCAGATAAGGCCAAGCCTCCCAGATGCCCAGAGGGGTGGGAAACCTGTGGGGAGCTGCTGAGGAGGGGGCTGCCTGCCTTTACCACAACAGATCATTGAGGCAGAGGGGAGACTCAGGGAAGTCCACTACACCTGCTGTCATATAGTATTGTATTTAACAACAATAGGATCATAATATAGTCATATCCCTGAGCATCATGGAGGATTGATTTCAGGACTCACCAAGGATACTAAAATTCATGAATGCTTAAATCCATTATATAAAATGGTAGAGTATTCGCATATAACCTCCACATATCTTCCCATACAGGAGAACGTAAATGTCTAGGCAAGTTGTAATACTTAATATAATGTAAATAGTTGTTATATGTATTGTTCCAGGAATGATAAGTGCTTACATGTGCAAACATCAAGGCCTAAGTACATTTTTAATTCTCAATCCATTTGATCCCAGGATGCAGCTCCCTCAGAGGGCAACTGTTCAGGTTCTAACACACTGGGGGCATGAAGCAGCATCCTCTGAACATTGTCCTTGTTATTAAATATTCTTCTATAATGCCTATAATATTTTTTGATAACTCCATATAATGGTCTAATCAAAGACCATAATGTAGGGCACATGCCAGTTACTTTGCTAATTGCTGGGGTCCAAGTCATCCCACCACCCTGCTCTTTATCCCATTTCCCAGGCTCCCTTTACCAACTAGGTTCAGCCATCAGGAAACACTGCAGAACACTAAAAGGTGGGAGGGAGAGAAACCCTGGTAACTCTACATCCCCCACCCAGTTTTGTGGTTCCAGTTACTGCCTCTTCACTCCCTCTGACCCCAGCTTTTGCACTCTGATCTAGGCAGCAGGATAGAAGCACCTTTTCCTTTTTTTTTTTTTTTTGGTTTCAGGGATTACATCCAGGGGTGCTTAACCACTGAACCACATCTGCAGTCCTTTTTGTATTTTATTTAGAGACAGGGTCTCACTGAGTTATTCAGGGACTTGCTAAATTGTTGAGGCTGGCTTTGAACTTGCAATCTTCCAGAAGAAGCTTTTTTTTTAAGTTGTCAATGGATCTTTATTTTTCATTTATTTCTATGCAGTGCTGAGAATCAAACCCAATGCCTCACATATGCTAGCTAGGCAAGCTCTCTACCACTGAGCTACAACTACAGCCTCAGAAGCAACTTTTCTTGATGTCATAATTTCTGGGTTGCTTCTCTGTAGTATCTGGCTTCTCCACTTTCCATCACCTGTTTAATCACATCACTAAATTATAATGTTTGGAAAAACTAGAGACAAGTTTTTACTATCTGGACCCTGAAACAGGGTGAGCCAAACAGTTTATTTTTAGCTATTATAAACCATATAATAGTCAAAACCTTAGTTCCCAATGTGTATTTCCTTAGCACAAATTTCTGGAAAATTATGTAAAACATATATATATATATCACCTATTTCCCCACTGAACAGGTTCTACCAATTTATACTTTGACCAATTTACCAACTTATACTCCCATGGTCTCAACACTTTGTTAAAAACAATAGGAACTAATTTAATTTTTCCTTTATCATTGGCTCTATTATTCTCTTAGCCTTGATCTTTTTCCTTTCTCAGTTATTGTCAAGCAATTTTCCACAGAGATGTGGAATTCCAGGAGGAGGGAGGGGTGCTAAGGATTATTATTATTTTTTAAGTTGTTTGAGAACCAATGGGAATGGTTGTGACCAGTATGAACAGTCCTGGCTTCTGTAGCTCAGAAAGGCCAAGACTTGGGCACAAAACTTTACAGTGAATGTAAAAAAAAAATCCCAATCTGACTTGGTCCTCTCTGCCAAGGAAAAGCTGAGGGGACTGTGTCTCTGACACAAAAAGATGACTCCTTATAAGTTAAAACAGGGAAGAGGGGGAAGCAGAGAAGTCCCTTCCGAATTCAGGGGTTCTATCGCTGACAAGCCTCACGGGTGCGACAGGACACGGCAGTGATGAGCACGGCCCCCTTCCTGCTGCCGTCCTCTGACTCCAGGAAGGACACTTCACATTTAGGGGCCAGGTCCTTCACAGTCTCATGCATGACTTTGGCAAAACTGGAAAAAGGGAGAGAAAGACAAAAGAACAAAGCACTTTAATAATGACAGATTTGTGTGTTCAGAGGTGAGAAGTAATGTTGGCAACACACAAGTAATTAAGAGGAGGAGCACGACAGCTACACTGTGGGTCTATTTATTTGTACCAGAAAATTAAGCCTGGGAGATGCTAATAATCTGTCCAAGTTCAATATCACAGTGTACCCATTTAGCTCTTAGCTCAAGGGAGCTAAGATTTCACTCTAGGAAAAATGCCTTGGAATTCTGGTGAACTGTGCTCTTAAAATGAATCCTTGAAAGAAGTTCAACAGTCCTGTGAGCCACCTATGAGTCTTGCAGAAGTGTGTAACCTCCTCTGCAGGGGAGGACCAAATCCTGTGCATGTGGTTTCTATATTTTCCAAGGGTTATTACTTTACATCAGACCTACACTGACTTCAAAATGCCACTGAAGGAAAGAGGGGCAGATGTATAGGGTTTCTGTTAGGACATTACAGAGATCACAGATCATCTTCCTATGGGACTGGAAAAAGAGACAGTCACCATCCAACCCATCCCAATCCAAGAGGGTCAGGATGCCCTCTCATCTGTGAAGCTTAGGATGCCCAGTCCCAGGGTCGGGAGCTAGGTTTCCATCCCTGCTACAGTTTGGATCTAAATGTCCCTCATGTAAGAGGTGGGAGGTTTTTAGGTCACTGGGGCTATGCCCTTGGAAGGAATTGTGGGACTCTGGTCTTCCTTTTTCTTTCTTTTCCACTTTCCAGTCACAAGGTGAGCAGTTTGGCTCCACACACACTCCTGCCATCATGTGCTACTTTTCCACAGGCCCCAAAGCAGCAGGGCCAACCAGTCTTGGACTGAAACTTCTGAAACTGTGAGCCAAAATAACCCTTTCCTCTTTATAAGTTGATTATCACATGTATTTTTTGACAGGAAGAGAAAGCTGAATAAAAGTCCCTTTCCCAACCCTCATCTGGAGCCAAGACTTCTATTTTTTACAATGAGACTTATCACTGAGGAAAGGGACGTGGATTTTTGGAGGTCCCTCCCCATCTTTTCACTAATAGTGCAGACTCAAAGAGCCTCTTAGGTCATTAAAATAAATGTGGTGATAGCTCAACTCATTATATCATAATAGCTAAACTATGAAACCAACCTAGGTGCCCTTCAATTGATGAATGAATAAAAAAATGTGATTGATATTAAGAAAATACATATATATATATATGAATATTACTCAGTCTTAAAGATAAATGATGGTATTTGCTTGTAAATGGATGGCGCTGGAGAATAAGCTAAGCAAACTAAGTCAATCCCAAAAAACCAAAGGCTGGTGATTTTTCTGATATGTGCATGCTAATTCAAAATAAGGGGGTTGGTTATGGGGACAGAAAGAATAGTAGAATGAATCAGACATTACTACTCTATGTACATATATAACTATAAAACCAGTGGGATTCTACATCATGTGCATCCAGAAGAATGAAAAATTATGCTCCAACTATGTGTGATGTATCAAATTGCATTCTACTGTCCTGTATAAATTAAAATAAAAATTGAAAAAAATCAAGTAGCTACTATGTAGATAGTGTATAATACTGTCCAAATATATTGAAACTATGTTTATAAATAAAAATGTTGATATAAACATTTTGATTTAGGAAAAAAATACACAAATGTATTTGTGGGAGAGGTGGTCACAGTTTAATCCAGGATTCTCCACCCTCACTTCACCCCGTGGGTACTGTGCAGGCTGGGCACTGCTCTACTCCTTTAGCTTTTAGCTTAAAGGCTTTCAGAAGAGAGTATATGGGCTACTTCCTCACTTCAAAATAAATTATACAAATACACAAGTGAGAGAAGACAGAAGCAAAATGGTAATAAGAAGGGAGAAAGGAGAAGACAAGGGAAACAAGGAATACAGTTGAAAGAAAGGGGAACTTGATATTTCCATATTGAGGGCACAGCAAAGGGCCAGGCAGCAATCCCTTTCAGTGTCACAGGCCATAGGGTCTGTCTGTGTCTACTCCTCATGGGTAGTATGAAAGCGGCCATCGACAGCACATAAACACATGAGTGCCACTCTCTTCCAATAAAACTTGATTTACATGAGCAATCATGGCTATTGATTGCCAATTCCCT
Organism: Ictidomys tridecemlineatus; assembly: GCF_052094955.1. Lineage (NCBI taxonomy): Eukaryota > Metazoa > Chordata > Mammalia > Rodentia > Sciuridae > Ictidomys > Ictidomys tridecemlineatus. The sequence goes on from NW_027524123.1 coordinate 9,337, forward strand.
GACCTAGATCATAGGGGGAGAATCTTGCTTGAGTTCCAGCATGTTTGCTAGAACATTCACAGCAGCACTGTTTGTAATATGAGTCAAAATCTAGAAATAATCCACATAGTACACACTTGGGAGGCTGAGGCAGGAGTATTGCTCAAGACCCAGCAGTTTGAGACCCTGGACAACATAGCAAGACCCCATCTCCAAAATAAATAAACAAACCATAAATGCTGTGTGAGAAAAGCCAGTCACAGAAGAAGCCATGTGATTCTATTCATAGGGGGAGAATAAGTTCAAAAATCATGCTCAATTTCTAGTATATGTTTACTAAACAATATAGATATGTAACATAGAGACTCGGGGAAAAAAAAGCAAGAGACTGAGTTGGGGCAGCCCTTATTTCTAGCAGAGTAGGGAGAGGGTGCAATTGCAGGACGGGGTGGGGGGCAACACATGTCCAATACTGAACACAGGCTTGATTCTGGTTCTGATTACTGATCTCCAAATTACAAACATTAAAAACAACTATTTAATAATAATTTTCTATAAAGTTAAAAGGGGAATGGGGACAAAGACAAAGCGATAAAGGTCTGAGATCAGGAACTCACTGAGGATGTAGAGGGTCCCATCCACACCCACTGTGACTTTGAGGGTGTCCAGCCCACGGTTTTCCTGTATCTTGTCCACAAAGACAGCCATGCCTGAATGACAGAGCTGGGCTGCCCGCCATGCCACCACGGTGCACACCTCCTTGATGATGATGATGCTGTCGTCACAGGTGCTCTCGAGGCCCAAATGGTGCAGGATGGCACGGACTTTCAGCAGGGCCAGGCAGTCTCTGGGGTGGAAGGGAGACGGTGAGTGGTCAGTCAAGAGCAGAGAGGGCTGGAGACCCCTCTCTGGTTGGCTCTTTTATCCTGAGAGTGACAGGAAATTTTAAAAGAAGGTCCTCATTCTACTTTGTGCAGGGAAGGTAGAATACTGTCACTACAAAACATATCCAAAACTAAAGGAACTTCATTGTCTACTCATTTGGAAATAATAAAGACAGTGGCCATGCTGGCATGTGGCATTTCTAGCTGTAGAACACGTTTATGTCCCTTCTCTCATTGCTGTCCCTGGGTCTTCAGGAAAAGCATTAACTCACTAGCATTACACTCCTGCTTGATTTCCATTCCCCACACTGGGTAGTCTGCATTCTGCTTGTGTCCTTTTTATGAAATAGATGCACATAAAATTGTACTGAGAAAATAAACCCTATTTTATAAAGAAAACTATTTTAGAGACCTAGAATCATCTCCTCACCCATCAACTGAGCAGACTCTATTCACTGGTGCAGATGCCCTTGGGGCCCACTCAGGTCAGTTACCCAGTTCCTGGTCTATGCTTTGAGAGTAACCATAGCATTAATTTTTTAAGGGCTCTGAAATTCACCATTCTAATTTGGAACAGAGTTTTCTGCCATTAGACCAGAGGACAGAGGCTTCAGTCTAACAAGACACAGCATAGCATGATTCTGCCCTGCCTGATGTTTACTTAGTCCTTGATAGAGTGAAGCCTGTCCTCTTTAATCAATCCTCATTGCCTGATTGTTGCAGCCAGCAGTGAAGAAGAATCCCCAAGCCAAGCATGGATGCTTCATCTCATTATTTTCCTCTGCACATTTTAATTTACATCCTATAATGGGGTATCTTTCTTGTTCTATTTGACCTAAATATACAACAATATCCCTGTTCATGTCCCCATGCCATGCTCAGCACCATCTTTCATGTGTGAGCCACTAGACTGACTTGTGTGAGCCCTGCTCTGATCTCACTTGAGCTGTGAAATCCTTCAGCTTGTCTGTCCATGAGAAATACATAGGACATGACCACATCCTCCTCCAAACCCTAAATCAACTCTCACATCTCAATCTGAGACAAGAACTTTGTTTCAAAGATTCCCCTTGTCTTGAGCTGCTCTGAGATGCGACCGCGGAAGAGCAGCCCACGCTTGGTGAAATCGATAAGGATGTTACGGACAATCTCGCCCAAGTACATGCCACTGATCAACTTCTCAAACTTGTAATTCATGGAGGTTAAATAGGAAGGTGGTGTGATGTGTTGAGACAGAACGGAAAGTGGAGGACAGCATGGCAGGAAAGGAATGCCACTTAATTCACTTGAGCAGGATTCCTAGTGTCCTCTCACACTGATCCTCCACCTTCAGCAAAACTGAGCATGTGCTGTCTGCTCACATCCTCCCCTCACCCGACCACCATCACCACCACCACTCATGGAGCTTTGTGATGCTGGCCCTTGAGCAGTTCTGGCAAGAGAGGGTGCTTGACGCTGGATGGCTGGGGGAGGAAGAAAGGATTTGCTCCTGTGTGGGTGCCCCAGCAATGCTGTTTTACCCTGGCAGCAGCAGTGGTCCACTCATCATTTTTCCCTCACAGACTCAGCCCTAGGTTTTGATCCCACCCCCACCTCCGCTTTCCCGAGCCTCGAGGTGGAAGCAGCTTCCTCATGTTTACTAACTCAGAACTTTCTAAGAAACCCATTGTCATCTCAAGATAATAAGCTTCCTTGCAAATGCTATGGTGGAGTCTCCAATAACTTATTGCTGTCCAGTTCTGGAATACAAGGCCCTCACCTAGTTGGGTGCCTACCTCTGTTTGCCCAGGTTGAGCGAAAGACCATCCACAGCCTTGTCAAATTCCGTGCGGAAGTCGTCCAGGCATCCATTGCCCTAAAGCCCCCCCCCACTCTATGTTGACGCACATCTGCCCCTCTTCTCCATCCACCAGCTTCACATTTCACATCTCCTCCATGTAGCAGGCGTTGCTACCCATGCCTGCCAATCACAGGGACACCAGGTCTCACTCAGCTCCAGCCTCCCACCCATCCAAGGCTGTACCCCCCGCCCCTGTGGGGAGGATGGTTGATAATGTTACCAACAATGAGGCCAACCTCACAGTGAGGGTCTTCATAGCCACAGGTCATCATAGTTCCAACTGTGTCATTAACCATAGCCACCACGTCCAGGTCAAACTCCTAAGAAGGCAGAAGCAGATGCCTAGTCCACAAGTGAACCCCAACATTCTCCCTTCAGACATTTGCAAGGACACTTACATGTATATAAAATACATCTCAAATGCTGTGGCTCACTCCCTTATTTCATGCTAGGCTCGCTCAAGGCTTGCATGAAGACTTCCTTATTGTGCTGCTATTAAGATTGCCACTTCCCTGCTCACTTTATCTGCTCTCCTTGTCCAACTTCATTTATCTTAGCCCTTAATAACAGTTGCCATTGGATTATAGGTTTATGTTTGAGAACAAACGTTCTTTTTTGTTTTGTTTTGTTTTGCTGTCATTCCTGAATCCCCACACCCAGAACAGAGCTTTATGCACAGTGGACAATCAACCATTGCTGAGCTGAGTGATTACATCAATTTTCCTGCCAGCCAAAGCAATTGCACTCAATGTTGGCCCTCACAGATCACTTCAAGCATCAAGGAATCAATGCATGGGGTCTCCTTTACCTCTCGCCTGTGGATCACTTCCTTCAGCAGGGTGACCATGTCCTCACCCTCGCATCCAGATGCCTTGAAGCCTTTGGTCCACTTAAGGAGGATACTCTAAAAAGCACAGAGAAGACCTCAGAGAAGGGCTGCTGGGTCATTTCTGGGCTCTCAATCTTTTAAACTAGACAGATTCCCTGGAGTAACTAGTCATCTCACCTACCAGTGATCCTCAATCTAAGGTTGTTCCTAAGGTTGCTGCTTGGATTTACTGAGTACTTTCTGTACACCAATGCTGGTGCATGATATATGCTACACCATTTAATCCCCACAGCCATCTTTGGAGAACATTTATTATGATCACACCCACCTTTTACAGGTAACCCAGACACCCAGGTGACTTGCCTAGGCCTAGTTTGAAGCTAAAAGCAGGACTCACCTCCAGACCTGCTGACTCCAATTAATGGCTCATAAGCACTGTGCAAATGTCCCAATACATGTTTCCTTTACTGGGCAAAGCAGTTTTGCCCTGTACCTGTCCTTCACTTAAATCAGAAGGGTCAGTACATCTCTTAATTTTTCATACTTCCGTATCCAGTGAACGAGTACCTGGACACAGCTGGGGAAGTGTCTAGGCCTCACATTTCTTAGTGAGAAAGCTCTCTAAGGCTTCTCAGAGTCCTCTGTGGGCCCATCTTTAATGTGGCCCTTGACCATGTCACAGGGCCATCTGGAAGTAAATGCCCAGTGGCTTTGCACGTGGGAGAAATCTTTGTTCACTGGAGCCCTCTGTGCTGCCGAACACCAGGAACCAGTGTCAGCAGTCCAAGATCCATTTCCCAAGAGGCTGGACCCATCAGTGGACTGTGTGCTCACTACCTCCCACTTGCATGGTGTCCCCAGGCCTTGCTTGGTGGTTCATGCCCATCACCTTGGCATCTCATCCACCTGGATGTGTCACACCATGATCAGATCCCAAGAGACTCAGAAGAACAAAGCGCATTCCTGTGGAGCCTTGGTTTACACACTCACATCCAGACAAGGGTGTGCTCACCTCCACCCATCTCTCTCATCTGCACATTAGCTTCATATCTCTGGCAAAAGTTTGACGCGTTAAAATTTATAGACTGTCCAAGTAATATCACTTCAGGTAATCCTTATAAAAAGACACCAACAAGCCCCAACAGCTGGGGAGACTTGCCCAAGGCCAGTGGCGAGTAAGTACAGCCAGAGGCCCTCAGGCCTCCTGAGCACCTGCTAATACCTCATCATCAGGATGACCTCATCAGCTAACAGATAGAATCGTCTTTCCCTTTGTTTGCTGTTCATTTTTATGATCCTAGACATAACATGTGCTCTTTACAGAAAATTGGAACATACAGATTAAGATCCAGCAGGATGACTGTTCTATTCAGATAAACTACTTCTATTCAGATAAAAACAGTTATCATACCCAATAAAATATATAAATACATGGTATGAAAAGATAGTGTCTGTTTAAAATAAAATAAAATAAAAATTTGTAGGAAAAGTCTGGAAGGACCTTGTTGGAATGTTATTTTTACTTTTCTATTAATCATTTTTTCTTCTTTTCTATATAATATAGATATTATAATTCTCAAAAATTTAAGAATAAATAAATAAAACCTCTCCCTATCAAGTCATTCTTCTAATTTGCTCCAAGTACTCCTCACCTCCTCCAGGACTGCACTCAGATTATCACCTCACTGCGTCTTCAGAGCTGTAATATCCCATTGCCATGGTCCAAACAGCAGCTCTTACTTTCCTGAGCTTGCTTCAACAGCCCAGTTTGGAAGCATCTAAGGCAGGAACCATGCCTTTTGCACCTGGAAACTGCATCCACAGCACCATAACCCTGCAGCATGCATGCAAGTTTCTACATGACTGGCTATGTCAGAGAGGAACCACTGTTCAAATAAAAATACTCTAATATTGAAGCCATCAGCCCAGATCCCAGCATTGCCTACTCAGCTGTCCTCCATCTCTTTATGTACTCTTATCCAGAACATCTGGGAACACCGGATCTTCAATTCCTCTTTCATTCATCCAAGGCAAGTTGAACAGGAATGAGAGGCAAAAGTGAGTCTAGAAAGACCAGAGCATCCACATTTACAGGAGACAAAATAAAAATGCCTGAGCCTGTAAAGCCTCAGGAGCAGGAGAGAGAATTTGAGCTCATGGGCTCAAGACATCAGAAAAACAGAATTCAAATAGTGGCTTGGCTACTCCCAAGCTAGATGACCTGGAGCAAGGCACCAAGTACCTAAGTAGACCTTATCTTCTTTACTGAAAATTAGGCATATGAACACTTAACATAGATGGTTGCTGTGAGGATTGAATGAGATAATGCACATGGGAAGCTAAATGTATTATGTGGCATACAAATAAGTGCTTAAAATATGTGAGTTTCATGTTTTGTTTTAGCATCACCATCATCATTCTTCCAAAGAAAGTTGGATCCTAACTAACCCATTTAACCTTCACCAGCCTCAACCAACTTATTCTTATCAATGGGCCCTTACTCCCCAAGGGTCACTAGTGCCCTTCTTTCACTCATTAAGGTCAATAAAGCCCATAGGAGAGCCCTGTGGGAAGGCACTGTTACCTCATCCAAGCTGTTCTGCTGGCAGGGGAAAGAGAAGTTGAAACCCAGAGGCAGAGACACACCCTTCATGCCCATGTGCTCCAGAAAGTTAGTGATGCATTGGATGATGTGGTCAAAGAGCTGTGGGGAGAAGTTGGAGCACTAAGAAAGAGGCCCTGGCCTAGATGGGCTAGCCCCAACAAGACCTCAGTAGGAGCTCAAGGTTTCTATCCAGAAGAAATGAAAGCTCAGGCACAAACCCAGAGAGCAGCCTGGGCCTGGGGCGCACCAACCTTCTCCAGGTCCATGGGTGAACAAGGAAAGAGCTGTCATTGAAAGCAAGAAGCTTCCTGGGCCCTCTTGGAGGCTCCATGCTGCTCATCTCCTCGCCTGTGCCATGCATGACCTCCTGTGGGATGGATTAGATCTTGTTGTGCATCTCTACTCCTCACTGCTTCCCATTTCACACACACACTAGCAGGACCTGGAAATTGGTTCCTACAAGGTCCAAGGCCGAGAAGTCCCCTTTCTCTGGAAAACAAATCCAAGGAGGTAATGAGCTGGGGTGACAAAGAGTGACAGTTTATGTACCTTCCCCTGACAGGGCCCACTCTACAGCTTCAGCAGCCTCAGGGGGTGATGGAGTGTGAGCTCTATTTAATGATGAAGAAAAAAGATGCCCCAGGATGAGATCTCTGCTGGCTCCTTAGTGACTCTCAAATGAGTCCACATGCTGGGGGCCCAGAAGTCAAAGTGAGCACTGCAGAGCTCTGGGGATGCTGATAGAGTACATTTAAAACTATCTAAATATGCTATTTGTGCCAAATCAAATACCATTTTAGGTTAGATTCCAGACTAGAGAAGGAAAAAGAGAGTGTAATTCTTTAAAAGAATTAGAAGGAAAATCTTTTAAAATGAGAAAAACTTCCACCATTAGGAAATTTCAGTGTGCCACAAGCCTCACACACAGTCCCCATCCAACACTTAGGCCATCCTAAGGGATACAGTTCATTCCTTTCTTATGGATGATCAAAATCTGGCTGAGATGGACAACATTACTTATGTAGAATCACATCAGTAGAAAAGGGGAGAAGGATCAAACCCTAGTCTCTGGAACCTATACTAACTGCTACATTGGCCTGCTCAGCAATCATTTTCTCTTATTTGGGAAAAGACCTTGATTTATTAGGTTACAAGACCCACAAGAGGGTTTATAGTGATGTTTTTCTGTAAAGGGACAGACAGGAAACATTTTAAGCTTCATGGACCACATAGTCTCACTGCAAACACTCAACTCTTCCAGGGTAGTGCAAATCAGTCATGAATGCTGTACAGACCAATGGGCATAGCTGTGTGCCGGTAAAACTTTATTCACAAAAGCAGGCATAAGCCAAACCTGGCCCAGGTAGTACAGTACCCGGACCAAGTGATGGTTGTGAGCAGTGGCTCTGGTACCTAAATTCCTGGATTTGAATCCCAGCTCTGACTTTTGCTAGTAGCGTGAACTTGGGCAAGTTTCTTAACTTCTCAGGCCTCTGTTTTTTGCCACATACAGCAGTTGGTTAATACACAAAAGTAACTACTAATCTTTAATAGCTAACAAATATTAAAGGAATTAATAGGCATTAAGTGTGTTGATACATAGTAGGTACCAGTAAGTACTGTTTGATTTTAGCTGAGGTATGTCTGGTTGACTCTAGTATTATAGTAATATAGCTTCAAAAACAGGTGGCAGTTCAAAAGTCCAAGGCTAATGCTAACGGACCTCCCCAATCATCGATGCTAGGACAAAGGCCTGCCAGGAGAGCATCTCTGCTGCATACCTATGCCATCGGGGGTATCACACATGTAGGTGGGCAGCATCTTCACAGGGGAGATGGAGTGTGTCTCCTTGTTCATTTGAAGCTCCATCCTCCTCTTGACCTCCAGCAACTGCTCATGGCTCAGTTTTAGAGGCTCCAGGGTCTTCTGGTGGGCTCTTTGTTGATCAGCCAGTCGGTAAGCCATCGCAGTCACCATGGCTGCCCCTTTGCTGCTGCCACCCTCAGAGCCGAGGAAGTGAATGACACAGTCAGGCAACAGCCGACTTACAGCCTTGTGAAGACGCTTGGCAAAACTGTAGCCGCCCAGGTGAGATAAGAGACAGGTGTCCACAGTTAAGGTCAGTGGTATAAATGGTTGCACAATGGCTCACTGCTTCAGCCCAAAAGTTGGGCCTGCAAGAGCAGAGGCTGCCCTCAGCCTTCTCCCTCCACATTTTCCCATGTTAGGAATCCCTGTATAAAACCTCAGATGACCGCCCTGGTGGGGTTTATCCCCCACTGAAAGGAAAGGACACTTCTTGCAAAACACTGTTCCCTATGTGCAGTCACAAAAAATCTCCTCTGCCCAGGAGATTGCAATCAGCCTCTGCAGTCTAATAGAATCAGGTGGCTCTAACATTACCCATTTTTCATGTTCCATAACTCATTTTATTTGAAGATGTAACTTCTTCTGCACTCTCACCTCTCTTTTGCCAATTTCTTCCAACCATCTCAAGGTATCTGAACAGCTAAAGATAACATGTTATGTTTGGCAAGAAACTCTCCAGGTGATGACTGCTTTGAGGTATCGCTCTGGTACTCCAAGTGTGGTCCATGAGCCAACTGCCTCATTGGAGGCTGTGAGATGCAGGATCTCAGGCTCACCTCAGACCTTCTGAACCAGAATCTGCCTCTTAAGATCCCCATGTGATTCATGTGCACATTAACTAATGTTTGGGAGGCACTGAGCTAGGAGATTAGGGGACCTCAGAGCTGAGACCTTCCACAGTGACCAGCTCAGTTAATGATGCCATATTGACCTGGCACTCATGTTAGGAGAAATTAAATGAGTGCAACAAGAGGCATCTTCCAGGTCCCAACTGAAACTTGAATATCTGGATATATATAACCCAAGGGATCAAAACATGCAGCATGGCATCAATTCAATACCCAAATCAGAGGCTGGTAACCCCCAGGACTGAGGTGGTCCCTGGCAGAATACATAGCACATATAAGAACCACCAAGAATCATAAGAGTAAAGAATGAAACTCTGTCTTATAAAGAAGAGGGTGGCCAAGAAGAGTACCCAGCATGCAGGGGAGCTCTGAGTCATCATCAGCCTTCAGAAATCACCTCCACCCACACCAGGAATGACATCCTCCAGTAGCCACTTGCTCCATTGGGAACTATAATTCTACAAAGACCCCCGACACCTTGGGATGAAAAACAGAGCTGCCCAATGGAGTCACCAGGTCCCAGGTACTCTGGGACCTCCTTCACTCCTGGGCCCAACATGCTGACTCACTGAAGGTGTTTCTTGTAGACGGAGCCATCAATCCCAAAGGTGGAGCACACCCTATCCTCACCCTTGCTCTCCTTGATATGCTGCAGCACAGTAGCCAGGGTGGCTGCACACAGGTTGGTTGAGCGTGTGGACACAATCTGGCAGATCCCTTGAGTGGCCACACAGTCCTCCTGCAATGGATTCAGACCCAGCCACACCATCACCTGGTAGGCCTTCCGGATGCCATCCTTATGGCTGGGAATGAGAAAGATAGTGTGTGTGCACTTGTCTGACCCACTGTGGCCAACAGGAGGAGGGTGTGGGTTGGCAAGGAAGCCCATCAGCTCCAGCAAACCCCATCTATCAGTGAGGACACAATTTCTCTTATGACCTTGCTACCTGTTTGTGAGCAGGGTGGGGACAACAAGGAGGGAATACAATGCAACATCGCCACCTTGAGGTATCTTTCCCAGACATCACATACACACACACACACACACACACTCTCTCTCTCTCTCTCTCTCTCTCTCTCTCTCTCTCTCTCTCTCTCTCTCTCTCTCTCTCACTCACACACTCACATACAGTGCTAACCTGGCTCATTTTTCCCCCAGTAAGTAAAACCAGTATTTCTTTTCTGTTTGCTAATATGAAGATAAGACCTGGTTCATGGACCTTCTGCACTCTTTTCATTTGCCATTTACTTGTCTTAGGGTAAACAGACAGAATCTCTGCCTCTATAAACAGTCACCTCTAAACATGTGCCAGCTGTGCTGCCCATCTGTTCTCTCTAAAGCAGCCAGAGTTTGTCTGTGTCTGAAGATGGTGGGAAAAGGTAGGTGATTTGACACCATAAGTGCCCTTCTCAGGGGAGCCAAATGCCTCACTAGATTGAGTACTATCATCCCCTTGGGGTGTAGCAAGTTTAGCCACTGTTTAAAGGTTCCACTCAGAACAAAGTCCTTGGAATGCTTTCACTGCTCCTTTTGGCACTGAAATCACCTCCTCTCTCTATCTGGTTCCTCAACTAATAGGACCCCCTCTATTCACATGAGGAAATAGCAATAATGGAAAACTAGCCCCAGCTATCAGGATACTATGGGCCATCCTCACTCCCACCCCCGGGCTGGACTAAGAGTGGGTAAATATATCTGTGGGCATCCAAGCACCTATTTTTCTGTTTTGAAGTAGGGCTCAGGGTAGTCCCTTTTGAGAACTGCTGATAAGAAAAGACATGTCAGAAATTCAGGAGAAGAACAAGGAGATAGATGCAAACAAGTGTTAAGGTGCCCCCATTAATGCCTCCAGGATTTAACCCAGGGCAACAGCCCAAGTCCCTGCATGCGCAGGCCAACTGTTTCTAGAACCCTGAGTCACTTCATTAGCATCACCCTCAAAATCCACAGGAGCACAGACAAGTAAGTAGAGTGAATTCACAGACCCACCATGGGTAACCTTCAAGACCCTATTGTGGCCAGGTGACATGGAAAATGCCTATAATCCCAGCAGCTTGAGAGCCTGAGGCAGAAGGATCATGATTTCAAACCCAGCCTGAGCAACTTAGTGAGGCTCTAAGCAACTCAGCGAGACCTTATCTCTAAACAAAATATTTTAAAAAGAACTAGGGATGTGGCTCAGTGGTTAAGCACCCCTGAGTTCAATCCCCAGTATCACCCCCCCCCAAAAAAAAAGGCAATCATGTGGACCTCCTGCTTAAAGAGTCAAAAGCCAATGCCTCATCCATGTTCTCCAAATGCCTCTCCCCATAACCAGACACTCGGTTATGGGGAGAGGCATTGGGACCAGAAACTTACTCTTCAATATCTGAGACATCTTTGGTTTCAAAGCTGCCTGTGGTGAGCAGTTCTGGGCTGAGCTTCCCCTGGAACAGCAGCTCTTCCTTGGCCATCTTCACCAGGATGAGCCTTACCAGCTCCCCCATGTACATCCCACTGATCATCTTCTCAAACCTGCAGGGAAATACAGACCAAAGCAATAATACCCCCCCACCGTCCATGAATGCACAACTTTCCTAGGGAGGCAAGACACAAATATGTGAGATTCAGCATGTTTTAGAGGACAGTATGATTAAGGATTAACTTTTTCAGGTGTGTGTCAACCTGACAGCTGGGGGGCTGCAGGAACTGCGGGATTAGGACTGACCCTCAGGCTGGTGAGTCTTTAACAATGGGAAAAAACAGGACTTAAACAGATGAAACAACCAAGTGTATAGAACATTCTGGACAGACTGAATTTTAGGTAATTTAATTTTGTGTAGGAGAATGTTTTTTAAAATTTCTTCTCTCAAAAAAAAAAGCTTCTTTGAAATAGAATCTCACGTAGAGACCCAATATTTTTTTTCAAGAGGAAAAAAAATTCAACCTGATTAAACATAGGCACAAGCCTCTTTAAGGCAATTTGTGGATTCCTGAGAAAATGGTGGGGTGGGGAGACAAGTTGGGGCAGGAAGATAGTGAGGCAAGATTACAAGACCAAATTAGAACAGCTCTCAAAGAGTCTGGGGGTAAACACAATCCAAGTTTCAGAGCAGGCTGGTGATAGAAGAAACATGTTTTAGAAAGGCAGAGATCAGCTCCCAACCTGAGGCAGATTGGTAATTTAATTTTGCAGCACTAGGTGACACTGTTTTCTTTAGAAGTCTTTCCAGCGACGACTATGTGGCAGAGGAAACTCAATCTCTTTTGGGCAAAGAAGACCCATTGGTCTCTCAGAAAGCCTCTGGGTCTTAGAGAGAGGAGGCTCCTAGGGCTACTGGTACTGTCTAGGACTGGCTTCAGTGACAAGGAGGCCCAGAGCAGGGGTGTGGAAGGGACTTGGACATTACCTACAAAGAGACAACTTAGGCCAAGTTGGAAAGCATTGGAGCTAAGGAACAGGTGGCAGCATTTGTTCCGAGCACAAGGCACATTGAAAATGTCAAAGCACCAACATGGGCACCTGCCTTGGGAGTAACCTGGCTTCAACAGTGAGGATTCCACATCTTCACATGTGAAGCTGGTTGTATAGAAGCTAAGGGAAACACCCCCAGGGCAAGCGGGTCTCTACAGTGTGATGTCATCGCTCATGATTTTGGGGCTACCTCAGCTGACAATTTGAAAGATGACTTCTCAATCTTTTTTTTTTAATGGATAAACCAGGAATATGCTGTCAAGACCTGGTGGGGAATTTTGTCTTTTGATACTTCAAAGGGTACAGGGCTCTTTGGAATGACATGGGCATGTCTCATTAATGGAGGCAGGCATTGAGTGAGTGACTTCTCAGCTCATAAACCTCTGGCCACCTATGGCAGACACAACCGGTATGTTCCTAAGTTCAGGTAAATGGACTCACATTTCAACACGTTAAAAAAAAAAAAAAAGCTTATGACTTAATGAAACCAAGCTTTGAGGAAGAAAGGACTCCCCAGTAAAGCAAAAGGCTGCCCACCACTGACCTGGTATATAGGGCTAGTTTTCCTTTCTAAATAGAGATTTGTGCAAAAAGACTTCCCAAAACAGTCCCAACACCAAGAAGACCATAGAGATGCTGCATTGCTCAAAATGTTTTGTAACTATGTTTAGTGCTTGTAGCAATCCAGTCTCAACATCTTCAGAGACATTTGGCAAACGTGAGAATGAAATAAGGTTGTGTAAGAGTCGAAAATAACATAAAACCAACTCTGACCTGGCTGGAGTGTAGAAGATTCAGGTCACAAAATGCTGGGGCCTTTTATCCGATCTACTTCGAGATTATGGTTGGGCCACAGACCAGGGGTGGAGCCCAAAAAGGCTTCTGAGAAGCCAGCCTTTCCATAAGCCTTAATCAGTCTGCAACTGAAGCAGGAGGCCCTGGGACTCTGTGGGTTGGCAGTGAGCAGCGATATGATATAGCCTGGTCCTTTGTGGGGTGCAGTGGTTGAGAGCTACTAAGGGGCTTTTAAGAACTAGGATATGGCCTTCCAAAGTGAATGTGTTGAAGGATGATTGGGTTTATCACTCACGCTGGTTTTAGAGCCCTCTCAGCAATTTATATTCCCAAATGTTCCCATAATTGGTGGGTACCTTGGCAAACTTTGGGGGACAAAGTAAGACTATAGAGATGACCTGAAAACAAATGCCCTGTCCCTGAGAAGCCCCAACCTCAGTTCCCAACACACACCCCCAACCCTTCCCCCCAAAGGCCAACTCACAGTTGCTTCCCAGGGTTCAGTGGTCCATCTCTTGGTCAAACTCCGTGCAGATGTCATTGAGCACGCCATCGTCCCCAAAGGCCCCCCACTCCATGTTGATACACATCCGCCCCTCGTCGCCCTCCACAATGTCGATGTGGTACATTTCCTCCATGTAGCAGGCATTGCTGCCAGTGCCTGACCAAAGCAAGGAACTGCTCAAGCACCTCCCTATGCATCCCTCCCCTGTCCCCATCTTCCTATCACGCTACTGTCCAAGGCTGCTCCATATTAGGATCCCTTCCTGCAGACTCCTGGACTACCCAATATATGATCCAGAACTCTACTACCCCAAGCTCCACAAGCCTTGGCTTGGCCTTCCAAAGAAACTACATTGTTATCTTCAAATATAACCCAGTCTACAGGTCACTCCCTTCTTTTCATCCCACTCCCCCAACTGCACATCCGGCTCTCATACCCAGAGCTCACTCACCCACAATGAGACCAATCTCACAGTCTGGTCATCATAACCACAAGTCATCATGATCCCAACCATGTCATTCACCACAGCCACAATGTCAATATCAAAGTCCTGTATGAATGAAATGGAGGGTTATGACCTTCACCATCACATAAGGGATGGATACAGGATGTGAAGATGGAAAAAGAGCAGCAAGACACACAGCTCAAGTGCAACAGGCTTACTAACCCAACTCAGAGCCAAGGAAGGTGCGAGCTGGAAAGCTAGATCCACACCCAGGTGAACATCAGGCAACTCACTCCCACCCTGCTTGTTCTCATTGTGGAGAACCATTTTCCTGACACCAGCCCTGTGGTCTAGTTTGTAGCCATTACTGCACTAAGAAAAGTCAATCTTGTTGGCTTCTTCTACTTCTCTTTCTTCTCCCTCTCACCTCCCCTCTTCTTCCTTCTCTCTCCCTTTTTCTTTTTCTCTCTCTCCCTCCCACTCATATGACAGAACTTTATCTTGTCCACTCTCGGCCCCATTGTACTGTCATGTCACCATTATGCCAACTTCCTTACTTGAAATGATATGAAGTCTTCTTCAGGACTGAAGGTTTTTTCTTGCACCAAGACTAAGATTACTTTCCACCATGTTAATATCAAAACCCCAAAGGCATCTGATCATATATAAAATTACTGTGTAATAGCAGAGAAGAAGAATACCTCCCCTTAAGCTCTACAAAAGCTTCTCAGGCTGAGTTTGAGCACAGACTTCAGGGTGAATCCCAAAGGGCCTGCACACCTGAGGTCCCACCAATCCACACTCACCCCTCTCTGCTGGATGGCCTTCCGGATCAGAGCCACCACGTTTTGCCTTTCACACCACTGGACTTGAAGCCCTTGGTCCATGAGACCAGGAAACTCTACTACAAAACAACTAAGGAATGAATATTGATTTTCTACAATTTAAACACAGGCCACATTTTGGCAGGCATCATTAGTAGAGCTCTCTGATGCCCAGCTAAAGTCATGATTGAATTTGTAGACTGTCTCCTGACTAGCGGAGGAAAAAGAAACTCAGGATCCTCCCAGGTTCAGGAAAGGAGATCAAATGAGTGATTCCTTCAGGATTTACTACCTCTAAGAAATAGAAGGAGCAAACTTTAGACTTGGCAAAATAAGATATGTATATCCTTGAATCATTAACTCATGAAGCAACCTTCTTCCAAGACCTTTCATCAAAACACTCAGGATCAAAAGAGTTCCTAGCTTTTCATTCCTGTCACCCTGGGTGGGATTGGGACACTGTGCAATAGGTGTGAAATGCACAGTAACAAAGAGCACCCACCTCCCGGATACTTTTTCACCCCTCAACACCTCCACACACGCACAGTCACCTGGAGCCCAGAACTCTAAATACTGAATCCTTAGCTATAAAATCCCTCAGTGCTACTGCCGACACCACAGCAACAGATGGCCACCACGGCGTTCTTCCCAGTCCTCCCAGCTCCAGAAGCGAAGCAATGCAGCAAGTCTTCTGAAGAACCCATCTTACTTCATCTAGTTTACTCTGGTGGCAGGTGAATGAGAAGGTAAAGCCCAATGGGAGCTTCTTGTCTTTAATTTGGAGCTTATCCATGAAGTTGGCCAGGCATTCAGCACTGTGGTCAAATAGCTAAGGACACATGATACAGGAAGATGAGCAGGCAGAATGGCAAAGAAATTAAGACCTTGGGCTCACAAAGGAATTAGTTGAATTTGTACCAGATCCTCTTACTCTCTGAGTCTTCATTTGTTTTTCATCGAAGAAATGGGAATGGTAACTAGACTGCCCATAAAAAGTTCCCCAAATGATTAAAAGAGTCAGTTCATATAAGGGCTTAATACTAGTTAGTACTCATTAAAAGCTGTCTTCCATTTAGACTATTTATCTAAAATCTGTCAAAATAACCCTGAGAGGAAGGGGTAAATCGTGGCCAAAGTTATCAGAATGTCCTTGCACGCCCTACAAATAGGACATCCTTTGGTGGCCCTGGCAGACCCCCCCGGACACAAATTCCTAGCCAATTATCTTACCAGAAAGGAAAGTTCACCTCACCATCAGGTAGTACTTCAGCATCCCTGTTTCTTGTGACTGGGGGAGTGGTGGAACATTCTGTGTTGGCATTCTATGAACCAACTTAGCAAAAATGAGTAACTTTTTTCTATTTTTTCCTCTTTTCTAGAAAACTAATCACCTAGGGGCAATCCAAAGAAGTTATCTTTGTTTTCTACTTTCAAAAACGGAATACTCAGTTCTCTCTGAAGAGCAACAAAGAATAGGGTTTTGTTGGTGGGCACTCTCACAACTGTGATCACACTGAGCAGGACCCACAGCTCCTCAGCCCTGGAGAAAGCTGCATTCACAATGAGCCAGGTTTTTAATCAGCCCCTCCAAAAGCCCCCTGACTTCCTTCTTGGCCATTCAGCACCCTCAAAGAGAAGTTGGTGACCTCCAGATGCTGAAAGGATGAGGTCAGAGGTTTGGGGAACAAAATATAAGGAAGAGGCTGAAGACATTCCAAGTGCAAGGTTAACCAGGTGGCAAAAATGAAAAGCTAAGTGGGGGAGGGGGAAGTGAAAAAGAACAACTATCTTTTCCTTAAATAGGAGAAGTAGAAAGTTACCTTCCCCTCACCAGCCCTTCCCCTCACCAGCTCCCTCTCTAGATGGGAAGGCAGAGAAGAAAGGCAGTGAAGATGCTTTAACTAATGCCCTGCCCAGAAAGTAATCACTGGCCATCTGGGGCTATTTCAATTCATTAGAAAATAATAAAAATAAAAAAATAAAAATTCAGCTCTCCAATCACAGTAGCCCCACTTCCCAAGTGATTAATGCCTCAAGAGGCTGACAGCTACAGAATCATGCAGGCCAGATAGAGAGCAGTTCTACCTCCGCAAAAAGTTTCCTTGGCCAGTGCTGGGCTCTATTTTGTATTTTATTTAGAGACAAGATCCCACTGAGTTACTAAGCACCTCACCTTGCTGAGGCTGACTTTGAGCTCACAATCCTCATGTCTCAGCCTCCTACCTTTTTTTAAAGTGGAGAAGAGGAGATTATCTGCTTCCTTGAACTGGAAGCCTAACCCCTTTTCTGTTAGCTGAGGACCTACAGATAATATGCTGAGAGAAAGAGCTAACATCTTCCTGCTATAAAAAAAGCTCAAAGGGCATCACTGTGAGGAGTTTGAAAGTTTTTCTTTTCTTTTTTGGTCTAAGGATCCACTCACTCACCTTCCCACAAGACACACCTTAAGTGATTGTAAGTGGCCACTATTCAGGTTTATGACCTACTGCTTTGAAATGGAAGTGACGTGGCAGAACACAACTTCCTTTTTGGGGGGATAAAACTCTTTGCACTAAAAATCATTTTGACTAGTGTATCAGTAAGAAGGTACTGGGAATTTGTTTAATACATCCCATATTTTCTCTCTTATCAACTTCCCCAATAGAAGAGCAGAATTGCCTCTAGAATCTTACACAGGGACCCACTCTGCCCAGGTTGAGAGTTCCTCAAGAAACCTCTGCAAGTTAGGAGTTTGGTAAATTGGTCTTGGTTTTAACTAAATTTGCATTTTAAAAATCCATTTATTTTCCTTTACTTAAAATACTCATACATAATACCCCAAAAGGGGTGTAGGAAAAAAACAGCACCATTAATTTATAACAATAAAATAACCCCTTAGATTTCCTTTCAGTATTTTTTTCAAATACTTTCTGTCATTTTAGATATATAATATTATTTCTCTTGCTTAGGGCAAAATCAACACCCATATTTTCTTCTAGTTTTATTTCTGTTCCATTTTTATATAGTTTTATTTCATTGATTCCAAACCTTCCTAACAACCCAACAGTTTTTCATTTCCATGTAGGTCTCATACTCTTTGGTTTTTGTTTATTAATCTGGGCTAAAACATTTTGCCTATGTATATACATGAAGAACAGAAACTAGATGGTTTAAGAGATTTCCAGGTAAGCTTGCCAAGGAAAATTTCACTCAGATCATAAATGTTTGAAATGAATTCTCTTTCTGGATTGGCATAGATACTCCACTTTGTCTGCTGGAGTCCCACACCCTTGCCAGGCCCTGGGGAGGACTCTATAAGGACTGTGAGGTCTTTATGCCCCTCATGGTGAAGGGTTAGCAATAGGCTACAAAGATGTGATGTGTCAGATGACATAAAAATCCACCCAACACATCTTCAGCGAACTGCAAGCACAGCCAAACTTCAGGTGTGATTTTTGGTTTTGTCTTATTTACTTGATTCTCAAGTATTTATAATCTGAGGGATAAGGCTCAGAGTGGGTGAGGGAGGCAATGGGAAGAAAAGATGACTACATCCCCCATGATGGCCACAGCATCCTGGAGCAGAGTACAAAGAAGTATAGAAAAATAGTTAAGAGTGCCAGTTTATGGGCCAGGTTGTGTGAAATACTTAATATGCATCCTCCTCTCCTCTAATCCTCACCACAGTTTCCATACTCTCATCCCTCTCTTCAGATGAATACACTGATGCTCTGCCAGGTGCCTTCATCACTTGCCCCAAATCCCTCAGCCAGATTGCCTGAACACAGGGGCCCAACCTCCTCAACACAACAGCATGGCACAGGTAAATGGGGAGCCAGTGGAAGAGACTCACCCCTCTGTGTCTCCCTGACTTTATGCTGGAGCCATGTGACACCCTCCACAGAGATAAAATGCCCACAATCCCAGTGACCCAGGCTCCTTCTCAAACACCAGCATTCAAGCAAGGAAAATAGGTTTACCCTCAAGGCCACTCCCAAAGTCAAATAAAGGATCTAAAAAATACCTTCCTCACTTGCTCTGCTCATAATCAGGAATTCCTTTCCCAGGAGTGGCCTGGTTTGGTAGAAGGAACAGGGAACAGAATTCTGAGGGCTGTCACCTCTCCCAAGCCTTAGGCCAAAGATGTGATAATACTAAAGAGCATTCTACTCCATTTCTCCTCCATGCATTCCTTTTATTATTGAGCACCTGTTGCATATAAAATGTGGCAGGAAGAGCCAGGCTCTGGCCGACAGGGATCCCTACAGCTGTGCTAGTGTCCAGGAATGTTTTCATGATAGTGTCTCCAATCTGAGAGCAGTGGGAGAAGGTGCAGAAAGGACATCTCAAGGAAGGCATTCGTAGACCCTGAGATAGAGGCCATATCTGAGTGCCACAGCCTCACATGATGTCCTCAGGGATGGCGTAGATCTGGTTCTCCATCTCAACATTCTGGAGCACATTGTCCGTTACTCTCACACGGAGCACACAGAAGTTGGTTCCTCCAAGATCCAGAGACAGGAACTCTCCGTGTTCTAAACACAAAGAAGGGGACACTCAGTTTGGGGAAGACAAAGTGAAACTGCCTCACAGAGACCAATCAAGACTTCAAACCCCAAGTCCCTTCATGGACACTGGCCATCTATAGGTGACTGCATGGCCAAGGGATTTTACTTCTTTTCTACACACAGTTAGATTTGATCTTCTTAATCTTAAGCACTTTTATAATTTACTTTTACAATTCACATCAACAATGAGGCATTTTCACATCCAACAATAGGGTGCTCAACCCCTCAAGACTGACTTTCCTAAGGGATTTCTGCAAGTCCTAATGGAGCATATGGACCCCAGCAAATCCTGTGCCAGGCATCCAGGCCTCAATTTTGTTTTTAAATCCTCAGAATATCCAGAAGGTCTGAGCCCTGTACCTGTGCCAAATTGTGACCACCATACAAAACTGCCTAAAAATGTTTGCATGCTACTATGGTGATCTCTTACTACAGAATCAGAGTCACATGATGGAGGAGAATGGAACAACTGTCTATGAACTCAGTGGCCTAACAAATAAGCCAACCAGGTGCCCCTAGAGGATCTCAGGCTTATTAGAGTGTGGGAGGATGCTGACCCCAGAATGTGAAAGACATGAGTTAGGCCACCCAGCTGCTCTACTCAACCCCCAGAGCTGTAAAGGAGTCAGAAAGGGGACAGTAGGTCTCTAAAACTTCCCACAGACACAAATGGGTCAAATCTTCACGTGCACCAGAAAGGCAGAGTTCTTTCCTGACAGGAAACAAGCAGTGCAGACAGGAAACATTCAGATTCTGGATAATAATACAGCCGGCCACAGGGAAGTGGACCATTGTATGGCACAGAATGAAAATGCTGAAGAGGCGAGGAGCCCAGATCCAGGGCTGGGAAAGAAGGAGGGCTCACGCGCAAGTGGCCTCCTCAACCCATAATGGCTCCTTGAGTCTTCTGCTGCCCTACCACACAGCATTGTTTCTGGAAGGATACAGGGTAATTTCCTGGGAAACACTAATTGACATGTTTGTCAACACTTAGCCTCTTTCTCAGTGGAAGCCAGCCACTGAAATAAGGTGCAATGATGGAGGGTCGGGTACTGTGCTTGCTAGATGAAATGAAGGGCTCATTCTGTGCCCAGGTCCCCTCAGCACCTTCAGCTCTATGGCCCTGAGAAAAGCTAAATCTTGCCAACTCCCTGACAACACTACCACAGAGCCTGAGTGCAAAAGGGAAACTGGGAGCAGACAAAATGTACTGGAGATTTCTCAGAATTCACCTGTACACAACCTGCTGTCAGGAGGTATGACACTGGTAGACAGGCTCTTCTGCCCATGTTACCTACATGGAGAATCCTGGCGCAATCACTTTTCATCAAAGACTGGTTTCTGAGCCTCTGAGCCTCAGCTGCCTCATCTCTAAAATGGGAATAGCATACTTCATGGGATTGTGAAGGGAAAAAATAGATGTTATGCCCCCAGCACTATGCCAAGAACTTAAGGAATGCTCACTAGGTCCCAGATATGTCCTATCCAGGCTCTCAGAAAACACTGCCCCACACGTATGCTGAAGAGTCTCCCCGGCCCATGATGGCAGAGAAGACTATAGACATCTGTCCAAGTCACTGGAAGCAGCTCCAGTGACTTCAGCATTCCTCCTGAGGACTAATTTTCCATTCCCTGCTGGCATCTGGAGGCAGCCTCATCACACACTACAGCTGCCAACTCACTAAAGCAACCACCCGTCTGGGGCGGATTTGCCCCCTTCATGGCCATGGGTGACTTTTCCAGACACTCTTGTTCTGAGCCTCCCCTGGTAGTGGGACCTCAGCCAGATTCTAGAAAACACGATGTGGTAGTTGTCATGAGGGATGAAAAGGAAAATCAAAGATGAACTGCCTCATCAGCACTCTGAGGCCCAGGGCACACATGATCCACTGAATCAGTGACCATGGGGACGAAGCAGCCAGGGCTGGCCCTGGTTCCAAGGCCAGCCCAGCTGGATTCACTGCAGGGGCACAGCTCCATCAGGAATGTGGTTTTGCCTTATTTTCTGTTGGGCTAAAGGAAACCACAAATATAAAGTACTGTCAAAAATTCTGTTCTAAGAAGGAAATGTCATCCCTTGCTTTCCTCACAACAGGCTCATCTGGAGCAGACATCTCTCTTCATCCTTCCACATTTCTACTCCCTGTGACCCCTCCACAAACACCATGATCCCAACTATCACAGCCAAGGACTACTTCTGAGTCTGGAATCTGAGCCTGCACAATGACTCCATAAATTCTAAGGTGTTCTCTTCATGACAGTAGACAGACCCTTCTTCTAGTGCCCATATCCACACCATGCATGACAGTCCTCCATGGTTCAGTGCTGGACCATACAGACAGCAGACAGACCTTGTGAATTCTAGCTCAGTGGGTGTATTGCCCTCGTGGCATGAGCACACAGTGTCCCGTATTATGTAGCAATTAATCTTTGCCAATCTGCTAAGTCAAAGTGATATCTGATTTTTTAAAACTTGGTTTCTTTCATTGGTATAAAGTTAACATTTTGAAAGGTTGAATGGACTTTCTTTTTCTGTGAATTATCTGTTCATAACTTTTGTTTTTGTTTTTTTTAAGATAGTCATAATTATCTTCAGATGCTAAAGAAACTCTTTGTATAGTAAAGAAAACAGCTTTGATGATTACATACTTGCACTTATTTTTCCCTAGTTGGATGTTTATCTTTTAATTTGATGCATGCTATTTTCACCCATGCAGAAAGATTTTATTTTTTATATTGTCAAAATATTCATACTTTGAAGATTTTTAGTGTCCTATATCTAAAAATTCTGAAGAATAAAGATTGTATTCAGTTACCTCCCTTTCTAGATCTCTCCAATTCCTGCTAAACATGGTCACAACTATTCTGATGTAAGGAGGCAAGGGATCATCAAAGGTTTCTTTAATCACTGAGCCCCACAATTGCCAGTTTTTTTTAACAAGTTTTCTCTAAGTTGCTTAGGACCTTGCTAAGTAACTGAAACTGACCATGAACTTGCAATCCTCCTGCATTAGCTTCCCAAGAGACTGAGATTATGGACATGTGCCACAGTGCCCAGCTAAAATTCTTCTATTATGATCTTTTTGAAAAATAAAATCCAGGACCTTATCTTCATTTCTCTTACCCCTAGCACAGAGTTCAGACTTATTCCCATTTGGATGGTTATGCTAAAAAGAAAAAAAAAAGACAGAGGCAGGTGATAGGGAGATTTAGTAGACTGATGGTTCAATGGTAGATATCTTTAACAGGAGAGACACTGAAGTAAGCAATGTGCTCTTTCTTTATAAACATGTCACTGATCTTCAACAACTCATTTAGGCACCCTAATCCCAAGTTGCAAAGGAGAAAACCAGGCTCAGGTCCAGTCATTCCAACCAAGATTCAAATCCAGGACTAGCAAAGGTTTCTGCTGCAATGAGCAAGGAGGCTGCTCATAGGAAAGCTGTATATCTTCAAATAGGGAATTCTTCACTAACTATAGCAATTTATAAGACCTTGAGGTGACAGCAGGCCCCAAGCTGGCCTGGGTGACAAAGAAAATGATGCTGTGTCTCAGAAGCTGAATCAGTTGGTTAAGGTTATTTGGGGGTAAATGAGAGCTAGGAATGAAAACCAAGTCCATCTGTCTCTAAAGTATGTGCTTTTTTCTTGCTACTACACCCTCATCTTTCATAGTTTCTGGAATCCATAAAGTAGCAAGGAAGAAAGCAGACACCCTAAGCTTTTATCAGTAATCACAGCCCATATCCCTGGGTTTATTAGACAGCTATATCCTCTCAGACTAGACCTTCCATATTGAGTGGAGAATGGGACAAATGAGGTGGCAGGTACATAGCCATTAGCAATGGGTGACACACCCTTCTCTACAGTGGGACTCAGAACCTACTGATGCAGGCTATTTTTTCTTTTTGGTAGCCACAAATTGATGCTCTCTTCCATACAATTATATCAAACCATTGTTTCCACCTTGTAGGACACTTTACAAATCCTCTCTGCTGAAGGACTCCCCACTCTGGCAAGAGAAGGGGCACCAAAAGAGGGGTGGGAAGGAAGACACCCAAAGAAATGACACTAGTCTCTAGCTAAGAGGAACTGGAGATAGGAATGTTGGATGGTGCCACCCTCCATCAAATTGCCCAAAGGTGAAAGTTGAAGAGGTGCCTTCTGGCAGGGTTTGTTTGCTGACTCATTTCTCATCCTGGACTATGGGCAGCCCACTTTCATTTCCCCTCTTATCAGATACATAAGGTCAGCAAGATAAAGGGGTTTTAATTTCTCCTGGGAACGCACCTGTCACAGGGAAACCTCGAGGACTGAATTGACATTTGATTAACCACCTGACCATGATGGTTAATGTCACCTTAGTTGATGTGACATAACTAATTTATTTGGTGCCACCACTCCAGCATTGTTAATATTGTGTACTAACAGGTATCTAGTCCTGGCAATGTCTGAGTTATATTTTTTTCCAACAGGGTCTATTTTTAATCTTTAGGTACTTTTCACTCATTAAAATAGATCACCACCTGTTCCTTTCAGGCACTCAGAGCAGAGTGCCAGTCAGTGCTCTAAGCTCTTGCAAACAGTTTTGGTTTTGTTTTATATTTTTAAGCAGCAGTGCCCTTCATCTGAGGCAACTGTGTTAACAAATGGTAGTGCCCTGGTTGAGGCTGGAGCAGAGTCCAGCCCCTCACTCCCCGGCCTCAGGAAATTAAAGATACTTCAGACTGCAGGAGTCCCTTTCCTTCCTTTTATTCTTTTTCCTAGTTTCATTTATTTATTTATTTATTCAAATTTATTATACGTGACAGCAGATTACATTCCAATTCATAGTAAACATATGGAGCACAATTTTTCATTTCTCTGGTTTTACACAAAGTAGAGTCACACCATTTGTGTCTTCATACATGTACCTAGGGTAATGATAATCAACTCATTCCATCATCTTTCCTACCCCTAGGCCTCCCTCCCTTCCCCTCCCTCCCCTTAGCCCTATCCAAAGTTCCTCCATTTCTCCCATGCTCCCCCTATGCCTATTATGGATCAGCATCAAGAAAAAACATTATCAAAAGAAAACATTTGGCTTTTGTTTTTTGTGGATTGGCCTACTTTACTTAGCATGATATTCTCCAACTCCATCATTTACCTGCAAATGCCATGATTTGATTCCCAGGACTCCCTTTTCACCTAGTGTTCCCAGAGTGCTAGGCATCCATGAAGATGGCAAGGTCTGACCTTAATGAAGGTTAAGGGAGGTTAATTAAGATACGGTTCACAGCCAGGTACAGTGGCACACGCATATAATTCCAATGACTGGAGAGGCTAAATAGGAGGATCCCAAGTTTGAGGCCCTAAGCAACCAAGTGAGACCCTGCCTCAAAACAAAAATAAAAAAATAAAAAAGGGCTAGGGATATGGCTCAGTGGTAAATTATCTCTAAGTTAAATATAAAAAAGATATAGCTAATGTCCTATACCCTCACTTCCAATTTCTATTTTTTCTCAGTGCTTCTGTCTTTTACATAGGGCTCTATTCCATAAGATTTCAATTGGCTAAATTTGAGACTGGGGTCCACTACTGAAAAATTGGAAAAAAAAATTCATTTAAAGAAATGTTTGAAAAATCACTATTTTAATAAACAAAAAGTGAATTTGTGATTGAACCATCTCACAAAGTACTTTCCATTCTGCCATTAGTTGTTTTGCCAATGATCATGGGAGAAATTATCTTCTTAGCTGTCTGGTGCTACATGAACCCCAGTCCCAGAGCCAACAGGGAGAGAGGAAACAAGTATCGAAGGAAGGATCATTGCTGCTATGACAAGGAAGTTTTCTTGGGAGGCAACAAAAGACAGCCAGGATATAGTGAATATGAAGTTGCTAGACAGAGAAAAGGGGACATGTAGATGCAGTGGCCATGTGTGGAAGTCCATGGCATGCCCACATATCCAGAAGGCAGGACAGTGGATTGGGTTAACTATACAAGATGGCACTGATTTGTGGCTTCCAGAAAATGATATTTCCGAAGTGTGTCCTTATGACACAAGGCTTATATAACATGGCTGCAAGCATGCAGCAAATGTCATTGCCAATAACTTGGTTCTTCAGCAGGTCAGATTTGCATTTTCACTGTAGTTGGGGGGGGCGGTAAGGTAAGGGAGTCTGGCTAGAAGGCTGCCATGAAAGTCCAGCTAAGTAGCAACAAAGGCCTGGGTCCCAGGCCATGCAGATGGTTGGCTATCTTATTTTCCAGGATGGAAGAATTTCCTATGACATGAACTAAGTGGTGAAACTGGTGGAGTCCCAAGCACATCAGAATGGTTGCACTGCACCAGATCCAACCATAGTCTTCCAGCTCTTCCTCTTCACCCAATGCCTAACAATATTAACCTATATTGGGGGGGGGCTTTTTATACAAAAAGTCCTGAAGTAGTCCTGATGAATATTTGGATTGAAACACGTGGAAAATAATGGTTGAGACCCACTGCTCTTTTGTGTTGCACTAATATTAATGCAGAGACCATTAGGAGCAGCACACAAGTTTAGCTGAATAAAGATGGCCAGTTTCTAAAAAAATCAGAATTTATATAATACAGGACCTTTTAGACCACATCAGGTTGACTCCCTTGAAAAGCAAATGTGTAAGCCATGCAGCTCACAAGACATGACATGGCTTATTCACATTCCACATGGCTTGTGAGGCCTCTGTTCGGCAGCAGAAGACCCTCAACACTGGCTCCCACAGAAGAGATTGCTGCAGTCCAATATCGGGATTAGAAAAGTGTAGTAAACTATGGTTTGAAAGCAATTTTGAAGAAAAGTGCATTCTATTTGTTTCCAGAAAAAAAAGACAGTAAGGAAAATATGAGTGAAAAGTCCTTTTCCATGAACTCCTCTTTGTTTTGCTTTGTGAGCATACTCTATAAAAGAAAATAGAATTCTGACTGTGAGGGGAAATCTGGAACTCCAGTGATTGTTATAGAAAGATAGAAAATGTTGTCACCAAGAGTATGCTATGAAATATTTAGCATAGGATTTCCTACTTCTTTGAGAGAAGGCTCTGTGGTAAACAGAAAATGCTTGTCAAATCTTTTGTTTTGGTTTCATTAAGGCTAGAGTTTTATTTGATGTTTGAGATCCATTGTGCTTTGAAATATAATATTTTTAGCATCCCTGCCACAGGTTTATATTAAAGGCGATTTAAGTACTGTGGTGGGCTAACATACATTGCTTCTTCTTATGGGAAACATTTTCTACTAAAAAAATTTAAAAATGGCCAATAGTCTTTAATAGGGAGTTTTATACATCATTGAGTGGAGGCTTTTTAAAATGCTTTTATTCAAACACATCTTTTATTTAAAATATAGAAATGACTGGCTTTGTAAAGCCAGTCATGTAAAAAAAATTCAGACACTTTAAAATAAAAGTAAACAGATCACTCACATTATATTTCCTACAAAAATATTTTATGTACCATTATATTTAGAAAAATACAAAAGAATCAAATTATTTTACATACATATAAATGTTAACCTTAGATAAAACTTAGATACATATATATATTTATACATAGTGTTCTAGAGTGCACATGCACACACACATTCTAAAATATATAAAATATTTGATTGACTTGGAGAAAAATTCCAGAAAGTATCTGGTATTGATATTATTTAGTGAACTTTCATGGAAAAGTAATTACAAAATCATATCTAAACTTACAAGAAATAGTTTTATATGTTATCTTTCTCCCAAGAAAATAAGTTTCCAGAGATTTATCAGAGGATAAATAACCTGTCATTCCTCAAAGTCTTATCATGCATTCACTACTTTTCTTATTTCTAGCATGGATTCTCTCTCTAGTACTTAAGACTACTTTCTTCATTTGTGCATTTAGTTTTCCACTTCTACCTATTTTGATTTACTTTCTTAATAATGCTTTGTATTTTGTTTTTCTCTCTCTCACTCAAAGAATAGATTTAAATGAGAGAATAAATTACTTTTTTAACAAATGAATATATTTTAGTTGCTTCAAACGCATTTGCTTTTTTTTCATAATATATTAGAGTTATTTTGGGGTATAACAAACTCCACAATGGAATATATAAAACATTTTCAACATATATAAACATGCTTTTTAATTTTTGTTTTTGTTTTTAAATATTTTATTTCCTCGGAATTTGCTCACAGTCTTTAATAAAGTAATTTTTAAATTTTATTCTAATTTGTTATATATGACAGTAGAATGCATTGTAATTCATATTACACATATAGAGTACATTTTTTCATATCTCTTATACACAACATAGAGTCACACCATTCATGTCTTCATACATGTACTTAGAATAATGACATCCATCTAATTTCAACACTTTCCTATTCCCATGCTCCCTTTCTTCCCCTTCCTCCCGACTGTCTTATCTATAGTTTGTCTATTCCTCCCATGCTTCTCCCTCCTTTTCATTACATATCAGCAATTTTATGTCAGAGAAAACATTTAGCATTTGGTTTTGGTGGATTGGCTTACTTCACTTAGCATAGTATTCTTCAATTCTATCCATTTACCTGCATATGCCATGATTTCATTGTCTTTAATGATGAGCAATATCCTATTTTGTATAAAAATAACATTTGCTTTATCAATTCATATACTGAATGGAATCACAGAATTCTAAAAGAATGTAGCTACAAAAATGTTTACAGTAGCACAATTCAAAAAATGCTTTTAACTATCAGATTATAAATGCTTTTTTCTAAAAATCTGATAAAAAGATATAAAAATTCTACTTTACATGGTTTCTATTGAACATTGTGGATGCTGAAGGTGTTGAATATTTTCTTATATATTTGTCATCAGAAGTACTATTATTTCTTCTAATAAAATGTTGCTCAATTGAAAATATTAAATGGAGAAGCCAGTAAAGTCATAGTCTTGCCTCATAATTTATTAGGTGTAAGACTTTGTGAATATTGTAGTAATTTTTAGGTGTAAAACCTTAGCTATATTTCATTTTAATCTTAAGTTTTTCTCACTTAATAACTTTATGAACTATGATATATCACTTCACTTAAACCCTGGGAATCTCAGGTTGATTATGTGCCAATCATTAGTAATTGCTCTCAGATTTTACTGGAAAATTTGAACATGACCAATATTGTTTACTTATAAGTTCTAAAAAATTTTTCAGAGTTCCCTAAAGTAAATTAGCCCTTAAAAACACCATGTGCTGTCTACAATATAGATATGTAGTGGTCATAACTTTTAAGATCAGAACTAAATGAAGCATGGTTTGTATACTCCATCAATTTAAGTTTTATATACAGGAAATAAGACAATGTTTTTATACCATGAAGAAGATCTCATAGCAAGACAGGTAGACCCTGCAGTCACTTATCTCCATGAGTCTCAATGTCACATCTACTTATCATATCCACTACATTTGCAAAAAAAAACTCATTACATCAAAACTGGTATATGAGATATAACCTCACTAAGAGTCTCACCAAGCACAAAAATTTTTGAACACCACACAGGACCAGATCAAACAGAAACTGCTTGAATTAAGAACTGTAACCATCCTGGTGATGTAGCTGAACCCAAAGAAAAATCAAAGCACGAGTATTGCAGTTTAGACATAAGTGTGCAAAAGGCTTAACTGTTCTAAGTCAAGGAAGCAATGTAGACCATAATTGTAACTATGTACTTATAAATCACAATTTTGAACAGAAGGACAGAAAAACAGGCAGAAGAACAGAATTTTTAAAAAAAAGGATAGAGTTTTTAACTCATAATAGAAGGCTTGACAATCCTTACCAAAGGGGTCAAGATGTTCCAGAAATTGTCCTTTATGAAGATAATTTGTGGAAGGAGTGAGTTTTGTTGTTGTTGTTGTTGTTGTTTCTGGAGAAAATTTGGGCAGAAAGTATAGAATAAGAGAAGGAATAGTAAAAGTACAAAAGTAACAGAAGGAAGCTAGAGTCTAGTAAGATGTCCAGTCATAGTACTGGATATATAGCTCAGTTGGTAGAGTGCTTGCCTCACATGCATAAAGTCCTAGGTTAAATCCCCAATACCACTGGAAAAAAGATGTTCAGTTACAAATTTTTATTCTGTTTCTCATGATGTCACTTAGAATTATTATTAGTATTACTATTTAAATCAGGAATTGAATCCACAGGTGCTTAACTGCTGAGCCAAATCTCAGGAATTTTTTTTGAGACTGAATCTTACAGAATTTCTGAGACTGTCTTTGAGCTTGCAATTCTCATACCTTAGCCCCTATAGCCAACCAAGATTACAGGTGTTCGCCACCATATCCAGCTTGGAATATTTTTTAAACTGATTTTATTTTTATATATCAGGACTTCATCTCTTTTGCTAATGTTTTGAATAGAATCTGTACCTTATTCCACAGATAACTTAAAAACTCACTTTTTATGTAAATATGATATCATTTTGGCATGAGTGGAATGACTCTACATTTCTTGAAGTGACTCCCTAAGTATGGTCAAGCATAATGTCAAATATTTGACATTGTTTCTTAAGAAATTTGGAAAAGAATGTGGCACATGAAGTGTATATTTTAATAAAATTAAAAAGCCTTGAAAAATGTGTCCCAGAGACTTGTGCTTCAATACATTAGGAGTAATGTTTTAGACTGCATAGTTGAGAAAATAAATGTGGTTTAGAACCCCACATCTCAGTGATTTATTTAATCAAAGTTTATTTCCCACTCTAAAAGGTCTAAAGTAAAAAGATCCAATGGTCAGGCAGGTCTCCTGGGTGGCTTACATCTAAAATAGTTCTCAGAACTCTGGGGTTCTTGCATTTCATGGGTTTTTGAGTCATTTTCCCTCTACAATTTGTTAGTATCACAAGAGTACATGTCCCCATTAAAAATACCCCAGTTAATTTCCCAGGCCTTAGAAACCTTCACTTCATGGTGGTGTGCTGTGGGAGAGGCATGCACCTTCAGAGTCAGTTCTAGCCTTTAGTAAACTTGTTTGTGCTACTTGCCATCTTGAAGGCTTTTTTTCCAATCATAAATTATACTCAGAAGGTTATTTTGTGTATGGAGAAAAAACTTGAATTTATATTTAACTTGCCTCTTGGCTGAATCATGTCTCTTAACCAGTGATGAATTTCTATTAATAATTTTATATGAATGATAAACGATAAAGAATATTTCATATAATAAAATTATAAAAAGAATAGAATGAGTTATTATGCCTTTATTAAGATTGCCAAATGAGAAAGAAAATTAATTTATTTTAAATATTTTTCATTTAAAATTATTGTACTTAAAATATTATAGAAAACTGGGTAATTTTAAAACTAAATGTCTTTATCTTAATACATATGATTGAAACTTTATTAAGTTAAAGATTATCTTTTTTCAAACCTGAGCCCAATGAATCATACCTCACCAGGTGCAAAACTCAAAAATTAATGCAGATAATTTGTATATTAAAAACAAGATTAAAAAGTTTTTAAGAAATAGGTGGCTATTACAAAACTTGGAAGATAATGTTGAAAAGATTCTTCAGAGAAAAAACAGAAGATAGGACCAGGAGAATAAATTTCCCTAACATAATTCTAAAATGAGAGAAATGAGATATGGAAAAGGGGAAATAAAACATGAAAAAGTAAAATTTCCTACTGCTGAGTGGGAATCTGAATCTTCAAAGAGTTTACAGTATTCCACAAAGGAAAATGTGATCATGAATAAAGGTGCCAAACCCACAGTTGTCCCTGAGTTACTGCCAGTCTCCCTGTCTAAAGACACAGGAGAAGTTCTTTCAAGTTTTTTGAGATAAGATTTCAAGCTAAACTTTCAAGCCAATCAATCATTCTTTAAACTAGGAACTAAACATAAAGACTATGATGTCTACACAGACTTCATACCCTGTGATATTACTGTGTATGTGTTTTGAACAATTTCATCATTAATTTTTTTAAATGACTGTATTCTGTAATGGAATTTTTTGTAAATTACCTGATAAATATTGAAAAAGAAAAAGTTATCTACTATAGCTAAAATATCAATTGGGACATAGTGAAAGGCATTAAAATTAGCTAATCTAGTGAACTAGAAGTAAAAGTATCCCAGAAATGAATGTAAATGTGCTATTTTACATTTTACTTCTGGATTCTTACCATGTATCCATTAAAATATAAGATTTGAAGAGAAATATTTTCTAAGATGGTGTATACTAGTCTGTCCTTTGCATTGCCTAAGAGAGGTCAGACCTCATAGATCACCTCCACTCCTCCTTGATATAGCCCTACATGCTGTGTGGTTCTGCACTGGCTTTGGCCTTGTTTTTTCAGTTCTTACTGTTCTGTGGCGCTTTTTGTTTTGACATTATTCAAATAGTAGTCTTCAGAGCCTCATTCTCGGTGGTTCTACACATTCTATATTATGAGCAACAAGCACAGGGTGATCATTAATTATTGAGGAAATACTAAGGCAAATTACTACTAAAAATAGATAAAGAGAGCTAGCCATTTTCTTTAACTGTTTTAAGACCTAAATATAATTACTCAAAAACTTGTTCTTCATTGTTTTTGTTTTTGGTGTCACAGTGGAAAGATGTGAGAGAGACACATGGACAGACACAGGGGATGTATAAAATTTTCTGAGGTTAAACCTTGCTGTGCACACCCACTTCTCAAGTCTTTGCTTGGAATTCTGATTTCTTTTCTCTAATATATTAAATCATTAAGATTTGGTAAATTAGAATGCTGATTTGTTTTGAATTTATATCAAAATTGATTCTAGATATTTTCTTGCCAAGAATTTATTTATTTCATTATCCTCAGATTTTTGAGGCTTACTTAATATTCTTATCATATTTCTCTTATGCTTGCATTACTCGAGACAGAATTGATGTACTCTTTCATATGTATTTCTTAAGGGTAAAAACTTCAGAGTATTTGTTCGGGTATCAAAACTATTTTAATTTAAACTCATGGTAAAACAACTCTAAATACTCCTTTCTATGTTTTTACATTTTCAAATTGAGGTTTTCTTCAGAGCATATTTTACTGAGTATTTGTGTTTCACAAAACAGACTCAGAAATTTCAGTCACTAAAAGCCATTTATTTATTGAGGTATGTACAATTTGGATTTTTAATTTTGTGCAGCTACAATAATATTTATGATGCTTTTGTGAACAAAAGTATATTACAAAAATAGATATATTTCACTATACTTTAATAAAAATGGACATGTGCATGTATCATTATTTAAATGTTTATTTTCACCTTTGATTATATTTTACCAATATTATTATAAAATAAATCATATAAAATTTATTAATTTATGTTTATTTGTTTATACCATATTTGGTTATTATGTTATTATTATATACATATTACTGGTTAATACATTCTTAAAAAGAAAATGCTATATAATAACCATAGCAATGGTACATTAATTTTAAAGAGCTTTTTTACCTACTCTTTTAATACATATTTTCTTTTATCTTCCTAAAACCTTCTAGAATGTGTAAATTTATAAATATACACATCGAAGAACAAGAGATCCTATGGCAATAAGTAATATATCAAAGTGACAAAACCTGATAAATTCAGTGGTAGAATTAACACTTTTCCTGAATTGCAGGTCAATGATGTCTCTAATGCAGATAGTAAACAAAACATTAAAATAACTAAATAACTGTAAATGAAATGATTCAGCAAATGATTTGGCATGCCCATATATGTCCTCAATTTTAATCAATCATATATTATATTTATTTCATAATATCTAGGTTAATTTATTCCCTCATGATCATTATCTCTTCTTTGAGAAATGACCTCTAATAAAGATCCTCATTTGGCCTCAGAATGTGTGTACAATAAGGAAAAAAACAAACAAACAAAAAAAAAAACCTCAAGTGTTTTCCCCGTTATATTCATAATATATTTTTCACATATCCCCAAGGTTTTTCACATACTGGTCAGTCACACACAGCAAGCAATATGAAAGCTCATGAAGTTTTGCAGTATAACATTGTTATACTTACAAGCTATTTCTTTTTTATTAAAGAGAAAGATAATTTTTTAATATTTAATTTTTTTTAGTTTTCAGTGGACACAACATCTTTATTTTATTTTTATGTGGTGCTGAGGATCAAACCCAGCACCCCATGCATGCCAGGCAAGTACACTACCACTTGAGCCACATCCCTTGCCCTCTTGCAAGCTATTTCTAAGACTTCCTTGTGCTTTATTGAAAACGTCAGGGAAATAAATATGTCTTTTTAGACCCAGAACTTGAAATAACACTGGACTCAAGAGATCAAGTTCATAAATAGAGGAGTTATGTTGTCAAGGTGAAAGGGGTTGTGTGAGAATGGCCTTAGGCCTGATCCTAAGCAACTCCTTTATTGCCAGATTCATGGAACCCCAATAGATTTCCAGGAGCCAAATCTAATGCAATCACACAAGAGTGTTTATTGAAAGCTCGAGCCTGGACTCACAACCATTTCAGATGCAGCGGTCCCAAGAGTAATTCCCGACCCTTAGTTCAGTGAGGATTAATAAGATTTTTGGGGATACAGTATACATCACAACATCACAAAGCCAATCATTCCACATCACAGGAAAGTCAAACAACAACTCTTAACATTGATTAGCATATTCATTGGCAGGAACAACTTGGGTAAGTGTGATTGGTTAGTTCAAGTGGTGGATACATTTGAACTGATTGGTTTAGGCCATAACAGGTTGTAAGAGTGCACATGATAAACTTTCAGGGTTGTCTAATTATGTTACCAATCACCAAAACTACTGGGAAGGTCACCTGGCATTTCAGGTATTTTTCCTGTCTCACGCTGATTGTGGTTGCTAAGGGGTTGCTATGGGTCCTAACCTAGTGCAACTGAGTCGGGGTCACCTGGTATGGAAGATCTCTCCAGTTATTTACAGATAAACAACTCAGCAGGGTGGCTATGTGCCTAGGAGCACATACCAAGGAAAGGGTAACTCCCCCCTTTGGACCGGCTTTGCTTTGAGGTAGAAGCTGGTTTCTCAAAAATGGAGTCACATCAGTTTCTCACTGCATTTAAAAAACTCCAGTTTGAAACCTGAGAATATTATTAGAGGTCATTTATCACCAGGCACACACACAGAGCCTCTAATATGGCCTCAGACAAATTACTTCTCTTTAATCTGATAAACTGAGTGAAGCCTCTGGCAGGATTTCCTCTCCTGATAAGAGTGAAAAGTGAGAATATCAGGATGGAGATCAACAGACCAGATGTTTCTGACCCCATGGTAAATGACGTCATGGAGAAATCTGGTGGCATCTGATAAGAATTACAAGGGGTGGTCAAAAACCCCCAAAATTTAGTATAAAAACAGAGCTAATCAACAGGGATTCAGCCAGCCTAAACAAGGATGCATTCGAGCTGCACAGCCTGATGAGGACTTGCACTGACATCCCAGCACTTGCCATCATTCTCTTGATTCTCTGTGTGATCCTCACTGCTCTCAAACTCCCTGCCTTGTCTGGACCTTTGTGAGGGCTGCAACTTCTCCCTATGACCCTCTCCTCAACTGGTCATCCACTCCACACCAGAGAAAGCCTGTTTTGGTTTGGGACCTGATCGCTGCTGTCTGAGTGAGTGTGCATCTGCAGGACATAAAGCCTAAGGCTTGAGAGTTTTGAACTTAGCATTCAGAGGACATGTCTGTCACTAGCCTGTCATGATTAAATGTGTTTTGCAATGCTCAGAATTAATCTAAAATTGTTTTTTGTGAATTAATCTAGAATTGCTTGCTATTAATTGATTATCTCCATTGCAGTGCCTATCATTAAGGATTGTTGTTTTCTTCATTAAGAACCTATAGAGTAAAATTGTATTAATTTGAGCAAATAAATAATTAAAAGGGGCAGAAGCATGTTTACATTCTTTATTTCTCCCCTTGACTGCATATGTCACAAATTTTCCCCCTGGAGAGAGTTGTTATTATTTTTAAGTATCAAATTAAGGAATTCTTATCACTAAAGATTATTTTTATCTTCAATTCTTAATAATGATTTTATTTTTGGCATTATATCTGTACTTTGACTGTTATTGTTACCGCTGTTTACTGGTAATGAGTCCTTGCTTCCCCAATGCTGAAGTATAACACCAGAGAAGTACGCCAAGGCAAGTTTAGAGTGGAAAGTTGAAGCTTTATTAAAGGACAGCAGGAAAGACATCTCCCTGGAGGAAAAAGGGGACCAATGGAGTGGCACCCCCTTTCTCCACAGATTCCCTCTTCTCTATGGCTGATTTGGGGATCCTCAGCCAAAGGGTCTCTGCAAAAGAGATCAATGTAGATAAACTTCCCATTTTCATCTTGCCATGTTTACTTGGACTGGCTGGGAAGATACCAGCACTCGAGGTGCTGGACACCCCTTTACTACTTTTTCACAAAGGTATCCACTATAGTACTTTGAAGAAATGTGCAAACAAGGCCTCTGGCCTTGACCTGGGCTTCACAGAGATGTCTACATTTTTGAGATA
Organism: Ictidomys tridecemlineatus; assembly: GCF_052094955.1. NCBI lineage: Eukaryota > Metazoa > Chordata > Mammalia > Rodentia > Sciuridae > Ictidomys > Ictidomys tridecemlineatus. Next base: position 45,280 of record NW_027524123.1, read on the forward strand.
AGTTAAAAATGGGCTCCAGGGTAACAGCTGGTAGGAAGAGAAAAGCAAGGGGAGAAGAAGCTCTCCTATTCTCAGGTGTTGTACTTGAAGGGTTAACTTGCCCAAAACAGTGAAACAAAAAGCTGGTTTTATGTGAATTTCTGCAGACTGTGAGCTTCTAAGCCTCTCCCCTTACATGCTGGGTATAAATATCTGAAACTCCCTAAACCCAGGGTTCAGGAAATTGATTGATTACAAACAAACGTTGTGCCCTCTGAACTTGGCTGCAGTCAAATAAAACTGTTTCCTGCTATGTTCAGTGCCATGCCTTGTTTGTCCCTACAACAAACTGGGACATATTGCTGGAAGGGTTCTGTCACATGTGGTGAGTCAGGGTCTGCAAGAGAAAACACCAACTGGGCTGCTATCCCATACATTTTGCCCACTTGAGCATAGCAACCTGATTCTGAGCATTACCCCAAAACATCTCCCCACAACAAGATGCCATTACATATAAGGGTCTGATGGCTGCCCCATGTCAGTCACATGTTATTTGGAAGCCAATGGCAGATCCACATGGCCCTACCACAGATGTTTTATCAAATACCTGCACTCCACTGCTCCAGACCCAGTTCCCAGCAGAATCCAACTCAACGAAATCTCTGTTCTAAACCTTTTCATGAATTCTAGTCAATAAAGGCACTTTCTGGTTCAGCCATGATGAGCAACAAGAGATCCAACAAGTTTCTCCAGTGGTTTCTGGTCATGGGAATTTCAAATATTTCATGCTATTGGTCTATCAATCACCCAAGAATGAAGTAGGTGGCACTGTGGGTTTTGATTCTTTCAGTAACCATTAAGTGGTGAGGAATATCCTTTCAAAGAAAGCTCTGGACAACTCACACAGGGAAGTCTTTTGAAAGAGTGGCCAAAAGGTCACAGAAAGCCAGGCCCATTGGGGTGCAAAATGTGAGGTCCATGTATTTTGGCTCTCAACTATGGCTGACAAGGCTTTCAAAGAAAATCATGTGAGATCATGGCTGAGATTCTCAGTGTAGTGGAGAAAGCCACCCTGGTCCTAGATCTCAGTTTCCAAGGGCACCTCTCATGCTTGGCCTCCTCAAATACAAACAGTCTTCATGGCAATACTTCCTGAGGTCATTTCCAGAACTCAGTCTCTAATAGGAATCACACCAGAGTTCATTCTGAGATTGACCCAGTTATCTCTTCCAACCACCTCACAAATGACCACAATTCCAACAAAAACACTCCTACATGTCCCTCATCTTCTTCCATATAGAAACTCATCATAACCTTCTCTCTGGAAGTTCCCATATGGGAGCAGTCCTAGATGGTGTCCAAAGTAAGCTCCCATGCCCCTCATTTGCCTAATGTCATGGTGGCCTGGACACCCTTCCTGAGAACCAGGATAGATAAAATGGGCCTGCAGTTAATACTGCTCTGCTTCTCACATTAGAGGCCTACTGACTGCTGGGGGTAGAGTCTTTATGTGTCCCGGAGTCATGAAAAAACCCAACCACCCCTGTTCTAGCTACTGCAGGGCTTGGAACAACTAATTTAACCCAAAGAATCCCTGTTCTCACTTCATGGAGGTCAGGAGCCTTACCAGAGGAAGGCGAGAGACTTCATCTAAAATTACTGTTATTTTGGTCATTTTAGTTTTAGATAGACTCATGAGATCTCTATTTAGTTTCATGGGGTGCTGAGAATCTAAGGCACAGCCTCACACAGGGCAAAGAGTTTGATTCAGACACATCCCTTTACAAAGCACTTTACCAAAGAGCCACAGTGAGGCCCCTTTATTTTCATTTTGAAATTGTTTTCTTGAGGCTTCACAAAGGGATTGCCTGAGGCAAAGACTTTCCTGACATTCAGGGGAACAGAACAATAGGTAAGATAAAAGCCCTGGGGCAGACTTTTCCACAAGGTTAACACTAGGGCACTGACAGCTCTTGATCATGCTACTTGTGTTGCTATCTAGCCAAGCAGGGTTTCTCCACTCAGAGCCTTACTGCTCACACCGATTTCTGAGTTTTCTGAGATGCTTGGCATTCTCTTTAGCAATCAAGTTCATTGCCATGTCACAGAGCTTGAAGGTGGTACATATCTTGTATGCAAAACCACAAGCCCCTTCTGGAGAGTGGCCAAAATTCAGGAAGGTTACAGGAACTAAGGACCATAGTAGGTGTTGCCTATCTGCAAGGCAAGCAGCAGTCCATTCCTAAATTGGCCAGGATGAGTGCTGGAAAGCTTTCCACTACACAGGACACATCCACTGATACATTCTTTTTTCTGCTTTCTTTGACCACAGACACACTTGGATACATCAACCTAGAAACACTCGCCTTGAGCAAAAGGACTCACTAATAAGCAGTCCACTCCAAACTGAACAATTCATATTTTTTCCATATTCTTAGAACATGAGACAAAACCACAAGGACACACACACACACACACACACACACACACACCCCATCTTGAGTTGGTCTGCATCTATCCAAACTGTCCTCTGACTGGTGGGGGACACTGTGTTCCCCAGGAGTGGCCTGTCCTGTCTCAGCTCTGGTCTCTTTGGACAACACTGTGAAGTTGTCAGGAACCAACAATGAGCCAGTACCTTATTTATCAGAAGAGACCCCTCTTCAGAGCTTTCCTGGCATTTGGCCTTCACCACATCAGTAGGTGCCAAGGAAGAATGACTCTGTCCTTGGTAAATCCAAAACAGTGAGCCCACTGGGAGTGGGGCTGGCTCTGGGTACCTGGATACCTGGATCCAAAGTTAGAGAGGAAGTGAGGTGAGGTCACTTCCTTCAAGGAAGTGAATGAGGTCACTGCCTTGGCAACCAGTTTGTCCTAACAGAGGTTTCCAAGGGTTCCATGAGATGGTGGCTACCCCATCTTCCTGTAACCTTTTCACAAGTTAGAAAGGTATACATACTATATGTGCCCAGGATCAGCTATCCACACAGGCCTGGTTTGGTCCATCTTGCCTGCATTGAGAAGAGAGAGGCTGATTCAGACAGATGAATCAGGATGATAGGTTTTTTGCCATGGAAGATGACTTTAGGCCTCTCAGATCCTACATAGTTGCCTACATCTTCTCCAGGGATCATTTCTGCATCTATCTGTGAGGTTTTCAGCAGGTGTAGAATCTTCTACATACCTGAATTTCAAGATAAACTCTGTACCTGGTTTTATATGAAATGAGATACAGGGAACAGAGTATGGTTAGGGTTAATATCATGTTAGATTTGGGTTAGGAGTCATTCTGCTGGATGAATACTGGTATTGAAAAACTTTTTAAAAATTTAATAACAAAAGATCTCTCTTTTGAGAGGAAAATTCTGAATATTTAATTTTGGGAAAATAACTCATGATTTCTTCCCCAGCAAATTCTTAAAAGAAAAAGTAAAAGCAGTTGTAGTTTATTGCAAACCTTTGAGAACAAGATGAACAAGAAATGCCTCATGCATTTTGTTACAGTCTCAGTTGCTGAGGCAACAGGAAGAAGGGACCCATGTGTACAGGTGTAGTGACATTGATTGACATAACTTCTTTCTTGCTTTATATGAACAGAGATTAATTTATGACTCAGTAAAATTAAAAACCAGACTGATTCCTCTGAAATATGCTCTTGTCTGTATATTGGCCTGGTCTTTCCCACCATCCTGACTCATCTTTTCCGTCTCCATGACAGTGCACCTAAGACCCTACTGTTCCTTGCCACTTTGTTCAGGTAACTTTGCCTGATTAGTTAACTATTTTTCGGTGATGGATGAAAATGCACTGGACAGCGGGGTACTTACTGAGTGCATTTTCAGAGTAAAGCTTTGATTGTGTGGTAGTGAATTAAATCATTAAAAATATTTAAAAACAATTAAATAACATAATTAATTAACATAATCATTTTCTTCAAAGCAAAGACTGGTTCGGTTCTTAACAGTCATCTTAGCAATTATCTCTAATAAATTCCCTACCTGGATAATATTGGGTAGTGCTTCGGTAGAAAAGCCTTATGGATAGAAAAGTTTTTGTTTTGTTTTGTTAACATATTCTTTCCTATTCAATTTGGAGTTGGAACTCTTGGGATCCAGGCTTGAAAACCATATCTGAGATTGTCAAATGGACTTTAGAATGAGCTCTGGGAGGGGTGGAAGGTTGCAGGCTGAAGCAAAAGCAATTAGTTACCCATCATGGGGTTATTAATCTTCCCATCCTTTCTGTTATCAAGACTTGAAAGGCAAGATTAAAGTGGCTACTTCAATACATCACAATATGGAGTAAATATTAATAACCTTTAGAATGTAGGGACTGCATTCCTCCACGAGACACACTGAGAATAACTAGCTCTGACCCCTGCAAAGGGGAGGTGATTGTCAACTTCAGGTGACACCTTTCAATGATGGATAATTTAGAAAAAATATCTGGAAAGGCTGAAATGCCACTTGGAATAAGTGATGTGAATCAGAAATCAAAACAAATATCTCGCCTCTGGCTGTCTGATTTTAAAAGGCCTTTTCACCTCTATTTTTCTACGGAGATTTGACAACAGAAGTCTTTTAATCAAAAGGGCCCCTATCTGATTTCCACATTTTGTGCCTTGCACATTTGGGGACAGGGTTCTAACACAGTCTGGAGGCTCACAGGAATCACAAATAAGGGAAATGAAATGGCTTCACAAAGATCAGGGCCTGATTTGCCAAACTTTTGCGTTGCCTCCATCTCCAAGTTCAATATTTCTGAGGGCTTCTGTTAATTAGCATTTATTCAGTCAATCATTCTACCACCATGGATGTCAAAGGTTGGTAGTCTGTGGCCCGGGCCTGTTTCAATAAATAAAGCTGTTTGGGAACCCAGTCTTACTTATTCCTGTATGATGGTCAAGGACCTGAAATATGAAGGTCTGCAAATCTAAAACATTCACTAGCTAGCTCTTAGCAAAAATAAAGCTGTTTTGGAACCCAGCCTCACTTATTCCTGTATGATGGCCGAAGACCTGAAATATGAAGGTCTGCAAACCTAAAACATCTACTAGCTAGCTCTTGGCAAAAATATTGCCAAGTCCCGTTATATTATGAAAATTGCCAAAAAAAGCTCCCAAAATTGTTAAGTAAGTGGGATATTTTGTAACCATAGCTTGTAAGAGCTGTGCAATCTTTTAAAGTATCACTGAGAAAAACATCTTTATAAAATATAGAATTCATCAATGATGCCAAAGCTTTCCTTCAACCCCAATAATAGCACTGCCATCTATTCATGCTTTGATAAAAACTGAGAATTATTTTTTAATTTTTTTTAAATACCAGAAATTGAACCCAGGGGCACTTTAGCACTGAGTCATATCCCCAGCCTTTTTGTTTTCTTTTTAAACAGCATCTAGGCAAGTTGCTTAAGGCCTCACCAAGTTGCTGAGGCTGACCTCAAATTTCGGTCCTCCTCCCTCAGCCTTCCGAGATACTGGGATTACAGGGATGCACCACTGTGGCTGGCTATTTGTCTCTTTTTCTTTCTGTTGACATGGACTTCATCAGCAAGTCTTTTCATAGCTACTTTTGTTACCTTCAATTTGTGTTCCTAATCCATCCAATCCCAGGCAAAGGAGCATCATTTTTCAGTGGAATGACAGCATCTGCTGCTGTGTCTCTCCATTAAGCTAGTGGAATCTACTAGTAGGAAGTAAAAATTTAGCTGCCTTAATCAGCAGAGACCAATTTCTTTTTCATTGGAATATTCATATATCCAGTGACCCAGAAATTCTCTTGAGAAGTATGGGCACAAGAGAAATGCTTTCCTATGTACCAAAATGTATATGAAAGACTGTTAAAATTACCATGATCTATAATAGAAAATATCCAGGAAGAAAACCTCCCTGAGGTTTGTTCTTGGAAAAATTATTTCATGTATGTGTTTTTATATATATGAATATACACATATTCTATAAACATATATTTACAAAGTATTTGTATATACATTTCTATAAACATATTCATGTGCATGTTTATATAAATATAAATATATATGTACATATATATATTTGCACATATTTTATATGTACTAGATACATTTTTAATAAAAGTAATTTACATATATTATTTCAGATTATCTTTGTTCATATTAGCAAAATGTTGAAAAATGTGTAAGAATAGAAAGAAGAATGAATAAAATATATTTACTCAACAACATTCCTTTTTTTGGGGGGGGTTACCAGGGATTGAACTCAGGGGCACTTGACCACTGAGTCACATCCCCAGCCCTATTTTGTATTTTATTTAGAGATAGCGTCTCACTGAGTTGCTTAGAGCCTCGCTTTTGCAGAGGCTGACTTTGAACTGGCCATCCTCCTGTCTCAGCCTCCTGAGTCTCTGGGATTAGAGACATGGACCACCGTGCCTGGCTCAACAGAATATTACACAGCAGTGAATAAATAGATATTGGCAAATCTTGAATATAAAACTACTTTGACTTCATTTTCAGCGATTAGAAATTGCTATGTAACAGTCTAGGAGAACTAGCTTAAAGAGAACAAAACAAAATCTGAAGGATCAGTGAGCTGTGGAGGGTTTATTGGAGAAGATAATACTAAGTGAAGTTAGCCAATCCCAAAAAAACAATACCGAATGTTTTCTCTGATATAAGGAGGCTTACTCATAGGGGGGTAGGGAGGGGGAGCATGGGAGGATTAGACAACTCTATATAGGGCAGAGTGATGGGAGGGGAAGGGAGGGGGCAATGGGTTAGAAATGATGGTGAAATGTCATTGACATTATTATCCAAAGTACATGTATGAAGACATGAACTGGTGTGAATATACTTTTTATACAACCAGACATATGAAAAATTGTGCTCTATAGTATAATAAGAATTGTAATGCATTCCACTGCCACATATAAATTTAAAAAAATCCTCAGGTGCACATCTAGTCTCAGAAACCTCATCTTGTCATCTCCTATAGGTAAATCTAGATGCATTTATCCCAGGAAAACAAGGATTTATATCACTTGTAAAAAAATTAACAGATCTCATTTGTTACATTAACAAAATAGTGGAGAAAGAAATATAATCTTTTCAAAGGATGTGACATACCAATGACCAGACTCATATATATTTATGATAAAAATCATAGTGAAGTGGGAACAGAAGGGAATTTCCTAAGTTTGATAAAAGGTAGTTACAAAAACAATGTTGTGGACATCATATCGACAAGTGACATTTTCGATACTCTTCCTTTGAGAGTATAACAGAGGCAAATATTTTCATTATTTTATTTCATTCATAATTGTCCTGGTGATACAGGCCAGTGGGTTAAATTAAGGGAAAAAAATATGTGGGGATAGATAGGAAAGAAGCAAAATTATCACTATCCACACATTATATGCTGGTGCATATACAATAATTAGGATGGGTGAAGTTAGGGAGTTTGCTGACCATTTGATCAATTCCAAGTAATTATTATATTCTATAGAGCCTATAATAAAAGTCAATAAATAAATGAATGAAAGATATCCTGTCAATAATATTAAGGACTTTAAATATAAAGAGACAAAGATGTTTAAACCTCTGCACAGATGTTATTGAGAGGAATTAAGATCTAAATAAAGAAATGCATGATGTTTGTAGATTGGACAACTGAGTGTTGTTAAGATGTTAATTCTCCCCAAATTGATCTACAGATTTGAAATAATTATAGTTAGACTTTAACAGCCCCTGTGTATGCACATAAATTGGCCCATGGATTCTGCAATTACATGAAAATGCAGATAGTCAAAAACAGCCAACTCCATCATAAAAGAACAAATCTGGAAGACATATGTTTGTTAAAAATGGAAGGTCAGTGCCCTTGCATTAATGTGCCCCCCCTTCCAGCAGAGGAGGTGAGGCACTGTGCACCTGAATACTGTAATCTCCTGGTTCTAGCAAGTACTACACTACTCAAGAGCCACCTGCCCAATGAACATAGAATAACTCTTCAAGGGGCAATTGAGATAACAACAAGAAATGATTCCATGTGAGCATGGGACACCATTCTCCAGGATAAAGAATGCATCCTAAATAAACTAAAACAATATGGTGCCCTGTCACCAGTAGGAAGTGCTATGGTTTGAATTATGGTTTATCCTCACTAAAGCTTATGTTGAGACTTCACCACAATGTAATCCCTACTGAGCAGTGCTGAGACCATTAAGAGCTAATGAGGTCACTACCCTTGTGCAGCGATTAATGTAGTTCCAGAGGGTGTGGACTGGTTATTCCTAGAGCTGGCCAGCTCTTTGTACCCCCTTTCACTTCCTTTCTCACCATGTGACCTCCCTAGGCTCACTTGCCTTTCCATCTTGAGCTCCTCCCCCAATGCCAACCAGATGCTATCGTCAAGTTCTCAGACTTGCAAGACCTCCAGTCCAAATCAAATGAATTATTATTATTATTTTTTATAAAATACCCATTTTTGTTGTTTCTGTTATTGTTTAGGAACGAAGAAAGGTAAAGTCTCTGAGTTCAGTTTCCAAGTGGTAAAAGTATGTTTGACTCCACTTACTCCATTCTCAGTAACCTACTTAGCAAAGGTGTTTCATTATTTCAGCAACTCTAGGCTCTGTGGTGCTAAGAGTATGGCCAAATTTCCACTGAAATTGGTCACGGTCATGTTTGGTCACTTTGTGCTACTGTGCCAAAAGATTCAGAGGCCAGGAAGGGGGTCAACCCATTGGCAGGGACCCTGATCATGAGGATATCTGACTGCTGCCCAATAAAGATCCAGAGAGGAGTGTTTGGCAGTTGAGATTCACTGGGACACTTATGCATCCCCCTGCTGAATTCAACATATCAGTACACAAGGCAGGTGTTGTGGCCCAAGGAAGACATGCTGAGTGGGCGTTCACATATGAGTCCGAGACCACCAGTGGTGGGGGAAGTTACAGTTCCCCCTATTAACTTTCCTTTTGTAAATTTCACCAGGAAAAGAGACTAACTGATTGGAGAAGATGGTCACAGACAGGCTGAAGATACCATAAGTAGTACTTACCATATGTAAGTAGCAAGAATTGTCCAAGATGGTGTCAGACAGAGAACCACCCAGACTTGGCCTTCTGTACAACCTATACCTACCACCACCTCCCAAAAAAGCAAGCTGCTGTGGGCTTATGGTTGAAACTTCTCTGGACTTTGCCCCTAGGAAATGAGCTGGCATGCCCAGGTGAAGACCCTGTCCAGGACATGGTCCTTTATGCCCCATTGGGACCACACTGAAAGGATTTCCTGTGTTAAGCCTGTGAGATCAGCGGTGTTTCATTTTTCCCAATCCTGATTTCTTTGCTTCCCAATTAAGTTCGTTCCAAATTACACTGTCCAACAAGCCTGTCCATCTGTGTCGTTTTGTATAGTTTCGGTCCTAGGACAGTTTTCATCTTTACAGCACACATAGCTGAGGTCCAAAGGTCAGGGAGGTGAAAAAGGAAGAATTCCCTTTCCTGCTGTATTTCTGGGCAATTGCACACACTCGACTTAAGAATATTCAGTACATCAAGAATTCTCCTTCCCAACACACTGCCAACCTCCTGAAAGCACAGGTACAATTAAAGACTCTTTATATTCCTACATTTTCTATAATAACCATTCACAGGAGACTTTAAATAAATGTGCTCTGTTCTTTAAAAGAAAGAATCAACTCTTCCCTAACAAAAGCAAAGTTCATCTATTCACACACAGTGAGAGTGCTATCTTCTTTTGCCTGGTGGTATCTGCTCCTCCTTACTCTGGTCTCCCCAGGAGCATAGATGGGGGAGGAGTCACTCCATGGGGTTGGTCATTCTCTCTTTTAAGTGGTTTTGACATCGATGCCAAGAAATTGACAGATGAGTGATGAGAGATGTCAATTTTTGGACTCGACTTTTGGGTGACGAGAGAATGTCAAGTGTTAGATGACTTTTCAGAAGCAATACAGATAAGGGTGGAAAGTAACTGTCATGCTAGTCATCCCTGAGTCCAAGGTTCTCAGCTGATGGCGTACTTTGTGACCAAATGAATGAGGTCAGTCTGCAGGAGGGGAACATCAGGGAGCCCTGATTCTATCAACTAACATCACCTGGTGTTTCTGCTCTCCAGTACAACATATTTTCCATGTAGTAATTAATGCCAGAGCACATTACATTGATTTGTGATTTCCTTTAAACAGCAATATGTTTAGCTGCAGATCTGTATGTGACTTTAAGAAAGAAGTAGAAGTCAGGGAAGAACAAGGGAATGAACCACTGGCTCATCTCCCAGGAAAGCAACTCTCTGCCACCCGATGTTCTGGACCCAATCTGCCGCAATTAGCTCAGTCAAAGGCCTGCCCTTCCGTGGGTCCCAGATTCCCAAGGGAAATCCTTCTGGGAACAGAGGTTAAGCCAGACCCTGATGCATTTTGCTGGCCAGCTGTGATTCCTCTCTGGAGGCACGGTGCAGTCAATACGTCTCAGCCTAAGTCGGGAACTTGAAATTCCAGGTACTGCCCTGGAAGCAGCTTGCAATGTGTCTTGGTGCTGGCTGCTCCTGCTTGTGGTGTTCCAGCAGTTTCTCAGCTGGAGCTTCTGCGAGAGGACAGGAGCATCTCACGACGACCCTTCGGAGGATGAATATTGGCAGAACACTTGTACAGCTGATGATGCACAGCGAGGGAGACTTGTAGAAACACAGTCGAGCAGAGCATTTTCATTTGCAGTTACCTATGCAATGAACACAGGTCTCCCACAGCTATTAAACCTGCAGGAATTAGTCCAAGGCCGAGGGAGATGGGACGAACAGTATTTGACATGGAATGGTGATTTTATTATTATTGGCTGCCATAAAATATGTACTTACATTCCAATGCTATGCGCTCATTCGGAAGTGAGACCCACATATTTAGATGTTTCCCTTCAGTGCCTACATGCATGAGGGGCTAACACCATATGTAAGGAAATTAGAGGCTGTCTTGGAAGATTTAGCACTACATAAAAATAAGTTCCTCTTCACCAGACAGCTCTCATTTGCCCTTCAAAATCCATTTTCTGCCATTCTCTGCCTCTTGTCCCATGAGGCTGACCTGTGCCTACAATCTCGAATCCTCTGCCTTTCTCTCAGCTCACACAAGTGAGGGGGAGAGGGAAGAGAGGGAAGGAAAATGGAAAAGGGGAAGTGAGCCTTCGGGATTTTAATCACCATGACATCTGTCTATAAAGTATCCTTTGAGCAAGTTGTGACTCTTGATTGGCGATAGCTCCTCTTAACGATGTAGCCACATTTAGGAAACAAGGGAAATTAATTTGAGTAGTCCATTGCATTTAACCCACTATATCTAGATGCCATGCTAAACTCATCACATACATTGTCTCATGTGATTGTAAAGTTGCTCTGTGAGTGTTACACTAACCTCTTCTAGGATTCAGAGAGGTTCATTTCTTGATTTGTTAGCTCATGCATAAATATGTACTGGGTGCTTCTGTATATGAGGAACTATTCTATGGTTGTTTTAGTCATATTTTGTGTCTCCATGACCAAAAGACTTAACAAAAATAAACTTAGAGGAGGAAAATTTTATTTTGGCTCAGGGTTTTAGAGATTCAGTCCATAGTCAGCCAACTCCATGGTATTGGGCCCAAGTTGAGTCCAAGCATCATGGCAGAAGGATGTGGAGGAGGAAAGCAGCTCAGGACACAGCAACCAGGAAGCAGAGAGAGCTCTGCTCACCAAGGACAAAATATAAACTTTTAAGGCACACCCCCAGTGACCTACTTCCTCCATGTACACCCTACCTGACTATAGTTACCCCCCAGGTAATCCATATCAGTGGGTTAATCCACTGATTAGGTCCGACCTCTCATAATCTAATCATTTTACCTCTGAACATTTTGCCTTCTCTCACACATAAGGTTTGGTTGCACACCTCGTATCTAAACCATAACCAGGGTCCAGGACACTTAATAAGCAAACATCTCCATTTATGGTTATGTTATCCAGTGAGCGGGCAGAATGGATAGGGAACACACTCAATAACCAAATCAGATTGACTATTAGAGAGGAGAAAATACTTCCAGCAAAAAGAAAAAAAAATAAATAGAGAAATCCCAGTGAGGATGGAAAGAATACAAGTGACAATGTTGTACATATCGATTGGGTCACAGTCCACCCACTCTGTAGGAGACTTTTGAGAGTTGTCCTGAAAACACCAGCCATGTTAACCATTAGAAGAGAAATAACTCAGGTAGACAAAGCACAGGGGCAAAGACCCCAAGAGGGGTGTGCTTGAAGTGGTCAGGGAACAAGCCAGGGTGGTTGGAATTTGCAGAGTCAGCTCAGGGTGGCAAAGCACAGGGTCCCATGAGCAATAAGACCAGGAAGCGGGGGCCACGTGAATATTGCATATGTCTCTTCAGCTCATAGTAAGTTTTTAGTTTACTTGGAGTGAATTGGAAGTTGTTCATAAATTTTGAGCAGAGACACAGCAGAATCTACTTTCAATTTTTGAAAGAAAATCACATTTGTGTCTGAAGAGAAGATGGAAAGTGGCAGAGGAAAAGGCAGAGGTCTCCTCGGGAGGTGCAGCAGCAATTTAGCCAACCTATTGGGGAGGATGGGGTTGGACTTCAAGGTCACTGTGAAGGGCATGCTGAGAGCTGGAATATGAATTTACTTACATGTGTGCAAGATTAGAACAAGGAGAATCTAAGTCCAGATTTGCCTGAGCTCAAAGCCCAAGCTCTTAAATTTCATTAATAAGTCCTTGGTTTTCTATTCACCTGCAGATGCCTCTAAAACATAAATTCCAATGTTTTCATGGCCATTTATGAAGGATCTACAAACTATAGAAGCTAAATTCTAAGATTAAAAGATTTTGGACTCTGGCTTTAAGTACCTACCCAAGTGCTAGGTAAGTATCTGACAACTTGGAATGGAACCACCATTGGACCCAGCTATCCCACTCCTCAGTATATACCAAAGGACTTAAAATCAGCATACTACATCGCCACAGCCACTTCAATGTTTACAGCAGCTCAATTCACAATAGCCAAGCTATAGAACCAACCTAGATGCCCTTCAACAGATGAATGCATTAAGAAAATATGGTACACATATCCAATGTAATATTACCCAGCCATAAAGAAGAATAAAATTATGGCATTTGCTGGTAAAAAGATGGAACTAGAGACTAAGCCACTTCCCCAAAGTAAAGGCTGAATATTCTCTCTGATATGCAGAGGCTAACTTACAACAACACAGGGGAAGATTAGAAGTTCATTGGACTAGACAAAGGGGAATAAAGGGAACGGAGGGGGAATGGGAATAGAAGAAATAGTAGAATGAACTGGACATCACTTTCCTATCCTTATATATGAATACCTGACCAATGTAACTCTATGTTCTTTAAAAACCACAATAATGGGATCCCAATTGGAACAAGTTATAATTATGCATGAATATGTCAAAATATGCTCTACGGTAATGTATATCTGGAAAGAACAAATAATTTTTTAAAGAATCAGAACTTAAGGGATCTTCATTTTATTCCCAGTTCTCACCTCATGACGTCCTCAGTCAACTTAGGTAGACCTTTGCTCCTTACATTTCTCTATCTAGAGATGAATGCATTTTCTTAAGTGTAAGATTTTTTAATTATTTAAATTTAGATGTTAGAAAAAAATCATGAAAATCTTGGATTACCCAGTCTCCAAAAGAAGGAATGTTAGAGTCTCTCAGCTTTGGACCACAGCTTGTTGGAATGAAGGTTTATTAGCAGGATAGCCTGATTTTTCAAGAGAAGATACACAGTGGGGTAATGGTTATGGTATTTGTCATCACTCAGTGCCTACCTGTGTCAGAACACCACAACTTACACTGAAATAACTATGATTTTTTTGTTAGTGATTTTTTTATTTAATTAAGAAGATAGGATGGAAATCTGTTTATGTGAGACTCTTGTGAAGGTTTCAGTCTTTTCCAATTTGGGCAACTTATTCAATTCCAGTTTTGTGTTTTAAATATGTGGATGATAGCAGTATATGATTGCCATCTTCTACCCTTAATATCAGAACATTAAATTCCAGGAAGTGAACTTCTGGTCACTTAGCAACTTTATGTTAACCAGATAAATTTATAGTTCTTTTTTTGAAGGGTGGGGGATACTGGAGATTGAACTCAGGGGTGCTTGACCACTGAGCCACATCCTCAGCCCTATTTTGTATTTTCTGTAGAGACAGGGTCTCACTGAGTTGCTTAGCACCTTGCTAAGTTGCTGAGGCTGGCTTTGAACACAGATCCTCCTGCCTCAGCCTCCCAAGCCTCTGTGATTCCAGGCATGCACCACCACATCTAGCAATACCATCCATTCTTGTGTGATTGAAATAGAAGATGCTTCAAATTGAACATTGGTCCAAATTAGCATCATAGAGAAAAGCAAATGATTTATGGGCATGTAAAATTTTAAGTAGATTATGCTCAAAGAATTTTGTCTTTTCATAAAAGATAAACTAGTTACTAGATATGTCAAACCCTGTTAATAAAAATATTTCAATTACTACTCAGTGTATAGATGCAATTATTGTAGACAAATAATAACATGCCTATCATTAACTGAAATTGTGATTTTAGAATCATGTTAATGCAGTGTCAAATATTTATGTGTTATTATCGAAAATTTTATTCAGTGAAGAGAAATAAAAAGGTGTTGGTGGTGATAAACATTTTACAATTAAAAATACATAAACAGGCAATTTATGTTTGAACTATTATGAGCAGGCTTTTAAAAGTAAGTAGTATTGTCAACAGTAGGTCTTTGCTGTCCAAGGGCTAGTGGGTTTTCTTTTTAATTGTAAGGTGGTACATTGATATAGAAATGGAGCTTTCCAAAAATGTGTGCATTGCTTTAAAATATCAACTTTGATCTGATTTCTCAGATGAGGTATCTATTTTAACTGGTTGACAGCTGAATTAGTCCATCAAATCCAAAAAGCCTATTAATATTTAGCCAGAAATGGACGTGCCCTGGGCTGGTGTGAGGGCAGAGAGAGTACTTCCAAGCTTTAAGGAGTGGTTGGTCTGTTAGCTATCACTGGTGGGAGAAGACTGGCATAAAGGAAGGGGAAAGGGGTATGCAGGGCACCATGAAGGTCATGTGTGATGCCTTATGCAGATAGCACAGATCACCTACGACAGAGTCAGAGGCACACAGGGAAAAGGATTATTTTACCCAGGCGAGGACTCTTTTCTCCAGCTACATATCACCATCATTAAATAGGAACTTCCAAAACTGCAGAATGTCGGTATTTAGATACTGTGATATGAACCAAAGGGGTGGGTTCAAAAGGAGGCTGAGAACCTTTTCCTGGAAATCTCACTGATGAAATGGCATATGAACAGCCCTATTTTTTTTTTAAAATATATATGACGGATCTATTTATTTATTCCATTTTAAAAAGAATTTATCATATGATACATATCACATTAATTTTAAAATACCAAGCCTCATTTTGTTCAGGGATATGTATTTTAAAATACTTCCTCGAAAGACAGCAGAACGAATTGGACATAAGTGTCCTATGTTCATATATGAATACAGTGAACTCCATATCATGTTCAACCACAAGAGAGGGATCCTGATTTGAATAAGCTATACTCCATGTATGTATAATATGTGAAAATACACTCTATTGTCACGTGTACCTAAGAAGAACAAATTAGAAAGCACTTCACAACCACTAAAAAGACCAATTAAATATTGAATCTACAAATAAAAATTTTGTGTATTCAGTGTATGTGATGATTTGATATATGTACATATTGTGTGATGATTCTCACAATCAAATCAACTAAAATGACACCGATTACATCCTATACTGTATATCAGATCCCCAGACATTATTAATTTTATCATTGAAAGTTGGTACCCTTCGCCCAGCGTCTGACAGTTCTTAATTTAATCATTTCTACTCAAGCAGACAGAGACTTCTTTAAAGCATTGAACTGAAATTGTATAATTATATGTTATGCATTTAATCTATTAGGATTTTTAAAGCAGTAAGACACAAAGCAAACACATTTAGGAAACTGCTAGCTGGCTTTAGTTGTTCCAATTATGATTCCCTTCAGATATCAGTACTTAGAAATGTGAATCAGGACTACCAGGTGAGTCTACTGTGCATCACTGCGATGAATAAAATCAAAAGACTGAAAATATGGAGGCTCACAAATGATTTGGAGCAACTGGAACTCGCATGCAGTCCAGTAGAAGGATAAACAGGTGCAGCCGCTTTAGAGAACCATTTGTCAAAATCAACTTGTCAAAATGAAAAAAACCTGCGCTTTATGGATTGTGCAAAATTGCCTGCATGTGTCCATCGAAACCGCATACACAAAATGGTTCACAGCACTCTCGCCATTATCCCCCATGGAAAGGACACAAATGCAGGTAACCATGGAGTGGATAAATGGATTGGGACATGTTCAAAGAGAATGACAGCAGAGATCCAACTCCAACATGCATCTACCTGATCCTCTCGTAAGCAGAATATTAGCTAAAAGGAGCCAGACACAGAAGGCTCATTCTGAAGGATTTCACCGGAATGGACTAGAACAGGAAAGTGCAAACTGTGCTTCTAGAGGACAGGCAGGGCTGTCTGTCAAGGGAGCTCATAAGCAGGAAGGGAGCACAGGGATCCTTATGGTTCCCTGCAAATTTTCTAGATCTTGGATCTGGTGAGTGTCTGTATAAAACCATCATCCTGTGCATTTCCTGCATTAATTTCTTCCTGCAGGTAAGATACATAAAGAAGAAATATAAAATTCACAAAAAATAACCACTCAGAAAAGATTGTATGGCACCTTGTTTTGGAATGGCTAAGGTGTTTCCATTCCCAGCAGATACTTTCTATAATAGTTTACAGTTTAGAAACCTATTATGGAGTCAATCATGCATCTACAGGGCTGGAAGGAAACTCTGAGATTATCTAATGCGCCTCTTTCCTGTTACAGAGGAGGAAGCAGGAGCTGAGAGAGGAAAGTCTTGTGCATGAGGCTACCCTGCTAGACAGTGGCTGAGTGAGGTCTCACAGTATGTTGGTTTCCAGTGGGAATGTCTTCCACCACCTGCTGCTTCAATCCAATCTTCACAGGGGCTTTTAAAGGTGACACAGAGAGGTTCCCTGAGGACCATTCCGCACCTGACAATCCAGGTCTCAGTCCCACTATCCTGCACAGGGTGCAAGCTATTCTCCCTGTCTCAGGGCTCCTTTCCTCCCCTTTCAGCCTGCCTCCTGGGGCTGGCTTTCCCCTGACCTCCTGAACACTAGGTGCCACCTGCCTTGGGGCACCCAGCACCTGTCACCTGGGATCACCTCCAAAGGGAGCAATCCATATTGCCTTCCCACTGTGGCCCTTGAGAACACACATTTCAGAGTTCTTTAAGAGTCTGTGGTTTTGACACTTGTAGAAATGAATAAAAGAAAACAAACCATTTTCTTGAATCTCACCAAGTATTTTCTGAAGAAGTCTCAGTAGCCTCTTTTTGGGTAGAGGCAAATGCAGAAAAGAAAGTCCACAGGAGTAGAAAGCAAGTCATTCATCTTCAAATAATTGTCAATATTTAAAAGTAATGCAAGTTTAAGATAATTTATGAGCTTCCTTTAAAACACCACGATCCAGTGGCAGGTCTTAAAATTACCATAGTTACAGTAGTTACAGATAATATTTGATATATGTGTCACATTTGTAATGTGGAAAGCAAATGTCTGATTTCTATTGTTGATAACCAAGATCAATATGTTTATGCTTCTGTATGTGTTTTTGCTTCATTCCTAATGAAAAGAAATAATAACCTATGAAAACAGGCATTTAAAAAAAATAAGAATATTCTGATCTAAGTAAACAATGCTCCTGGAATTATTGGCTCTGAAAGATGATTCCTATTTATAGACAAAATGGCCTGAAGAGATTCTTAAAGGAAACAGATATATGACATTGAATCAGCCTTAATGATAATAAAAACCCCAGGATCTACAGTAGGGATGATTCTTTCCCCCCACCTATACCTATGCACTCCAGACTCCTGTACATTCCTTTGGAAGGACTCATGGGGGTAAAGCAGGTGCCTGTAAGCAATGAGGGAACCCGGCCAATACACAGGAGAGGGAGCAGCCTGTTAATAAGGAGGTGTAAGAAGGTGAGAAGAGGTGTTCTCTGTTTACAAAGAGTTTGCAGTTGGAAGCAAATCTTCTAATCCATGGAGAGATAATTACCAAGTAATTAAGAACAAACCTATGTAGACTGTGCTATAATATAAAATAATGGGAAAAATGAATTTTCATTCACAGGTAGAAGCAAAAGTACATTGGATTTTGTAATATTCCTCTGGAGTTATGAAAATTTACCAGGCTTTATTTCGGTTATTATCATGATGCATAAACTTCCAAACTCTAGGGAAGGTCATCTTTGGCAACAGAACTCCCAGGTTCTTGGGATTTGTGGTCTCTTCTCCAAAACACTTCAGCTTTCTAAAGGCAGGAGGATGACTCGGTACTTTGATGTGGCTTTTTGGAATTATTCAGGTCACTGATTTTATTATATCAAATAGTGTCCCAGGAAACGTTTACAGAGGGTTTTATGGAAGGGATCTTTGATTGATTGGCTGTTTCTCATTTTGAAAAATTTTCAATAATGGAAGTCAATTAAACTTTGGGGATAAAAATTAAAAAGTGCTTTATGTATGGAATATACTCCAAGTAATTTAAGTAGGATATTCTGTGATAGCAGAAATAAGATTCATGAAAAATGTTTTTTTTCCTGGCTTTTGTATTTGGGTTCTATGGCATGTTAAAAGGAAAATTTCAATTGGCTTTTGAGTATATGTATTCAGACTGAATGCTTTAATCTTTCTCCTGCAGAGCAACTCCTTTGTCTGTATCAAATATTCTATTTTGGTAAAGTTAAATTCACTAAAACAAAGTTTTAAAAATAAATAATGTATTGTTGCAGAAATATAGAATGTGATTTTTTTCTTTTTTTTTTTTGATGCATTATAGTTTACTTAATTGGATTTGTTGTTACATATTCTTACACAAACCCAGTATAACTGTATAATTTTATAATATCCTTCCTCAATATTTTAACTTTCCCTAGAATGGGATTTTTCCTCCTTATTTTTAATTAAAAATTAGTTATGGCATATATACACAATGGAATATTACTCAGAATTAAAAAAAAAACATGGTATTTGCAAGTAAATGGATGGCGTTGGAGAAGATAATGCTAAGTGAAGTTAGCCAATCTCAAAAAAATAAATGCCGAATGTTTTCTCTGACATAAGGGGGGTGACTCATAGTGGGGTATGGAGGGGGAGCATGGGAGGATTAGATTAATTCTAGATAGGGAAGAGGAGTGGGAGGGAAAGGGAGGAAGAAGGGGATTACCAAGGATGGTGGAATGTGATGGTCATCATTATACAAAGTACATGTATGAAGACACAAATTTGGTGTCAACATACCTTATATACAGAGATATGAATTGTGGTGTATATATGTATTAAGAATTGTAATGCAAAAAAGTACATGAATTTCTTGTAAGATGATTTCTCTCACAATAAATATGTTAGTTTTTCTCGATTAAAAAAATTAGTTATGCATGACAGTAAAATGCATTTTGACACACTGTGCACAAGGGAGCTCAACTTCTCATTCCTCTAACTCTATGTGGTACAGAATCACATCAGTAGTGAAATTATACATGTATATCAGGTAAATTTAGAATGGATTTTTTTTTTCTTTTTTTGGGTGGTGCGGGGGATTGAACCCAGGGCCTTGTGCATGCAAGGCAAGCACTCTTCCAACTGAGCTGTCTCTAGCCCCTAGCACAGGATTTTTAAAGCAACTTTAGTGTTCCTTGTTTTAGTGGGTTCACCCTCAGACATGCCAACAATGACCACTAGAGGTCCCTCCAATCTGAGTTATTTCTAACTCCTCAAATGAGATTGTGTTTATTAAATGTGCAATCCCTTGCCTGTTTCTGAAAGCTGCTGAGACTTTACTGCATCTGACATAATAGTTTGTCATGACCTCCACAGAGAAGAGGGGCACACACTTCCAAACGGCTAGGCTGTGATTCCGCTTTATTTACATACAAGAACCCTAGTTTCAGCCCTTGCTCTACACAGTTAATTTGACAAGTTTTCACACTTCTGAGTGAGGATAGAAACATGAAAGCCCTTTATAGATAGTGACCACATGCTGGTACGGTTTCTGCAGCTTGCAGAAAACCCTGATTAGCCTATCGACTGGAAATAATTATTATGATAGGCAATTTTAGTCCTGCTCTTATCAAATCACAGAAAATGTAGAAAGGTTTCCATTCAAAGGAATCCTAGGCAGACTCTGGAGACAACTTTTTGATCTTCTGATACATTTATTCATTATGCCAAATAAGTTTCAGAAAGCTTGCCTCATGTGCAGGATGCATAGAGAGATTTGTCACAGTGTGTAAATTTAACATAATGAATTTTGTGCCTATGTGGGTGGAGATAAAGAAATTATGAGACTGCTTCTAGTAAACATACAAATTGCTCTTTATGATAGAAGTGTTAAAACAAGCAAAACTTTAATTTTGATTGAAAGTCAGCAAGGATTAGTCATTTAAAACCTTTTCCACATCCCTTAATGCCAGACTCTGTTTCAAGGGATGACAGAATGATTGACCAATGGACAGGGTTTTCTATTGACCAATAGACAGGGTTTCCTTCCAAGAAAAGTCAACGGTAGAATGATCTGAGGTCACTGCCCCTGTATGAGACGTAATTAATCAACTTATGATCCAATCCTTGAAAGTTAGATTAATTCTCTGATTTGCCCCCAAAAAAAACTGCTAGCCAAATAAAGAAGAAGAAAATTAAAAAAAAAAAAAACTCCTGAGTTTTTTACTCCTGAGTTAGCTGGCCTTAGAAATAAAGACCTGGGGACACAAACAGCTTGATGTCTCCACCACAAGAGATGCAGGAATCCTAAGTACCTGGTGTTTTGTTGCTATATTAAGGTAGCAATAACATAGGCCCAAAGCAGAGTACAACTAATTTCCCAAAATATTTTAAGCAGAAATGAAATGGTTTGCAAACTATTTCTCATGATGATCAAAATCAGCAGAATCTGTGGAAGTTTCTTACAAGATGGAAGTGGAATGGGAGTAACAGTTGAAACAGCCAAGAGACCCTCCAAGCTGAAAAATTCTGTCTGCTCATTAAGCATACAAGAAACTTTGGATGGCCTGCTCGAAATCTAATACCACACCATCTAGGAACAACCCAAACATTCACAGCTGGAGATCCTTAGCTTCTTTATTCTTCAGAAATAATTGGAAATATACACATAGATGTTCACCATCATGCTGCATATAACCACAAAGCAAGAACTAACTGAGTGCTCAACAGAAGGGGATTCACTGATGAAATGTTCAGGAAGAATTCAAAATGATTCTGGATGCCAATACTGGTTTAAAAGGGTGTGCTTTCACAATAAATATGAAAAGGAGATAGGCTGTAGTACTGATTCAGGTATTTTTGCTGTCAATAAGAATGAAACCCACCATTTTGTATCAATAATATTCAATCATTCAAAAAAGAAATCACTTCACACCGTGACTCCAAACACAACTGTGCACGTGTGTGCACATGTATGTACAACTGAAAAAAGATTCCCCTTTGCTCCATTTATTCTCTTACTTTATGTTTCAGTTAAATTAATTATTTTAATGCCAGCCATTATCCATGGAATTGATTTTCTAACCCACTAATTGTTCATAAGTCACAGTTTGAAAATCCTTGAATGGAAGAATAATGTAGAGTGGGAATCAATTTTTGTAAACACATAAATTCGCATCAGAATAATCACAAACATCACACATTGAAATATAAACAGCCTTTGTTGCTGGGTAATAGAGATTGTGACTTTTTTTCCCCTCTTTCTTTCTTACCTTTTGTTAGCTTATCTTCCCTTTGGAAATAATATTTCTTGGGTAATTGGTGAAATGAATTGTCTCCCATCACAGAAACATTTTAGACTCTTTCAAATTATCTCAATGTTCTCATTTCTAATATAAAATTGCGTTCTCTACTTCGATGGGGTTAGCCAGTGCAGTTTTTACCAGCAACCATAACCATGTCCCCACTGTGACACTGAAATTCAGAACACCTTAAGAAGGAGGAGAGAAAGAACCAGAGGAGGGAAGAAGTGAGATGGGAAGATGAAAGGAGTCTTACGAGTCTACTCCAAGCCTCTCCAGTGTATTTGCGTGTGTGTATGTATGTGCAGGTTTGGGGGCTAGCACTTATTTTTCTGTTTTCCTAGAGACTAGCATTGGATTTTTTTTTTTAAAAAAAGCCATTGAGACACTCACTTCATTAACCCCATGAAGTTGAAATACTCACATTGTGCTTTTCTGCCCCTCAGTTTTCCTACTTGAAAATAAATGAGCTCAGATGCCTACATCCAAGAATTATGGCCCAGAGTTACATTGGCTCCGAGGAGTCACCCAGTTAGCTACTTTGTGTTCCACTGGCAGATGATATAATTTTGGATTATTGGTCACTCAGATTCATACTTCTTACCTTACACCACATTCTTGCATTCAGAAAATTTTGAAAATGACTGCACATTTTATGCATTAGATGTAGCTCAGCGGCTAAAGCAGATGGGATGCTCCTTTCTACAAAGCTATAGATAACATTACTTCTACTATCTAGAGGGATGTGACCACTTCAACTTAGAAGTCCATAAAAATGAAAGGAAAACCTACTGACATGGAGATAACAATGTCCCTCTGCTCCCACGGGGATGCATTTATTTGAACAGTCCACATACCCTTTAGAGAAGGGCTCGGGGAATTTTTAGTGTCAAAGGTCATCATAAGTTATCTCTAATGAGAAGTCACTCAAAGGGCTCTCAATACACTTTGGGATGCTGAAGCTGCTTCTCATGATCAACAGCTGCCGTTCAAAGATGTCACTACTAACATCTCGAGTAGGTTCAAGGCAAAGATTCTCTCCAGGAACAGACTTCAGGATCTCTTTCAGTGGAAAGAGGATTGGTAGACCATTCTGAATATAATCAGAACTTTTAATACTCAGGCAGTTGGTTGTAGGTGGTTGGGAATTGCAGTAGGTGTGCTGAATCCACTTTCAAGACTTTTTTTTTTTTTGCCTTTGGGTGTTTTTTATAATTTTTAAAAATTCTAGTCACAAATATTTCAAATGAGAGCTTCTGTGTAACATGTGAGTATTCCTGACCAAGGACATCACCCGGGGACCCTCTCTTGCATTCCTGCAGAGAACCTTATCTGCAACTGGTAGCGTCCACTGTAAGAGAGGCTCGGGCTTCTCACTGAAGCACAGCCCAGGCCACCCGCCTTTCTGGTCAGGCCGTCTGCCAAGCCTTTCCGGGCCTGTGAACTTAAGATCCCTTCTGTAAACAAACACACTCATGATACCACCGTCGTGAATTCATAAACCAACATTTTTGATGTAACTAATTAAAAAATAAATAACACAAGCAGCGGGAAGAAACTAAAAACCCGACCATAGATGTTTAATGCAACTTTCCTCCCTCTAAACACACTCAATTTCTATCTTGCTTTTTACAAGGCCCATTAGCCTCATCGGCTTGCATTTCCATCCGTTCATCTCTTCCCACGTGCTCCTTGCCTCTGGGAGGTATTTCTGTAAAACATAGATAATAACACCTGCTCAGCCCACCATTCCGGGTTATTGTGAAGACCTGTAAAAGGGCTATATAAATGCAAAGTATGACTACATCCGTTTTTATTCATGCTCCGGAACCTGTGGGTTCTTAGTCTTAGCTGCTCGGCTGGCTGGCCCTGTGATGTCTCAGCAGGAGGAGGCGAAGCTGGGGAATGTGCCTTTAAATTTATTCACTGTGGTGCCAGACTCTGGCAAACCCTTATTGAGACAGCTCTTTCTCTCTGACAGCGCAACATGTCATCCAAAGATAAAACCTAAAATCTCCCTCTGATCTGTGACAGCCACTGAGGATGCGGGGCTGCTGGCCCTTTGTCTTGGCCGAGGCCCGTTCTGTCTGGATTGAGCATGGCTGTGGCCCCAGCATGCAGACAGGACTCAGCAGCCCCAGCCAGGCCTTCCTCATGACGGTTGGAAGCAATCCTTCAGTTGAAGGACTTGAAATCTCAGCACAGCCACTCCCCGGCAAGCTTCAGACCCTACACCCCACACCCACCCTCTGCCATCCCACAAGGACACAGAAGGAATTTCATCCATAGTTTTCAAAACTGCAGTTGGCGAACCATGGCAATTTGGAAAGGAACAAGGAGGCTTCCTAGAGCCCTGTGAGCAGGGTATCATCTGTTTCCACCCAGGCAGGTTTACGGGCCTCAACCCAATTCAAGAAGCATTGGCCAGGTGTTTACTGAGTTAAACAGAACTGGGTTAAGTGGCAGGCCAGGGGGTCCTACCCAAAGTACCAATCCATAACTGAAGCCAAAATATTTCCGTAATAACTCTGAAACAGCCCACCTCTGAACTCAGTTTCATACATATGTATTTTACATACATGACAAAATACAATTTCCTAAAAGTGAAGACCTCAGCCCAGGTGAGGTCTTTTTGCAATTTAAAATAAAATTGTAACTGGTACCTATCCCACCATGAGTGATTGCACAGAAAATAAAGTATTTTTAAATGGACAATGTAAATATTTAAACGTTTTAAAGGTCACAGATTAGTTTCATGCTTCTGGATCCCATGTAACTTCAACTTGCCCTAAACTGGAAACAATGTGAAAAAACACCCCCAAACCCAAAGAATCATGATAGTTCCTTCATGTTGCCAAGAAGCTTCTCCTTATTATCCTCAACTTTCACCTAGATGAATATTAATGACCTATTGCACTTTATCCCCAAAGCCACTACTTCTGGAAGGTTGATTGATTCCCCTCAATACATGTTGGTTGCTATAGGTTTCTAGTATTTCTCCTTCTTTCAAATAGATAGGTAGAAACCGCACCCGGTTTCTACCTATCTATTTGAAGTAAATGTATGTTATTTGTTTTTTTGGTACTATGGATTGAACTCAGGGGCACTGAACCCTTGACCCACATTCCCAGCCCTATTTTGCATTTTATTTTAGTGACAGGATGTCACTGAGTTGCTTAGTGCCTCACTTTTGCTGAGGCTGGCTGTGAACTCACAATCCTCCTGTCTCAGCCTCCCATGCTGCTGGGATTACAGATGTGCATCACCGCACCCAGTTTCTACCTATCTGTTTGAAGTAAATGTATGTTATTTGTTTGCTCATATAGATATTTACCTCTGTATTTGCACATGGAATTAGTGTCTGCTTCCTATCTGAGAGGGTCAATCACTTAAAACAAGGCTTATGATCCAGATGAGTGTTGCCTCTAGCATTCATCTGATGCTCAGTCATTACTTACTGAACATGTGAGGAAGTGAATGCATGAGTATGGTAGACCTTAAAGGAAGGCAAGTTCATGGCCTTGACAATTCAGAGGTATTTCCATTTTCTCCATGACTTTCTATAATGCGTGGTGCACACATTTTTTTATGAATATGATAATCATATTTCTGAGACTATAACAGTCCACCTTTGGGTGAGTGGAGAACAGACAGGGAGGAGATGAAGGTACCCCTGGAGTGAAAATTCATTTGACACAGAGGGAAGGCTTTCAGCCCACAGCATTCAGTTTAAAGCTTACATGCTGGTTACTGGGGGAAAAAAAAATCGACCACACACATTTAAAAGCATAGGGAAATACAAAAGTAAGACTCTTTGAAAACCTTAGGAAGCCTGTTTTCAATCCTGATTCTAAAGATGCACAGTCAGATACCCCTTCATTAGATCCTCATTGAGGCCCTTACAACTAGGTTCTAGGACACAGGGTGGAGTCAGGCTCAAAATCATCAGCATACAGCAAGTGTGTTCCAGAGATCCTGCAAATGCTTTCTGTTTCTGCAGCAAAAGGCAGATTCTAGCGAGATTTCTTACTTGGCTATTTGTTCCCAATGAGGATGTCTCCTTGCCACTGATATTTCAGCATAAACAAGAAAGATACACCTGCCCCCTAACAAAAATATTTAGCCCCTGCAAGTTTATATATTACATAATAATATATTTCCTACCAAAAGACATAAAGAGCCCCATAATTGGCTGTGATCAACAAGATCCAGGATACTGATTCTAGATTCCTGTATATTGTGAAAGTAGTTTTCCAACTATTGCAAATGGTGGTGAAATGATTAGGCTGGTGATGAACAATGCAGATGCCATATACTAATAAGAAGAGATTTGTCTTCCAGGGAAAACACTAAAAGAAGGGAGCTCAGAGCATAGCAAGGAAATAATACTTTGCAGCAAAAGTAAAATGGTAAACTCAAAG
Organism: Ictidomys tridecemlineatus; assembly: GCF_052094955.1. Classification (NCBI taxonomy): domain Eukaryota; kingdom Metazoa; phylum Chordata; class Mammalia; order Rodentia; family Sciuridae; genus Ictidomys; species Ictidomys tridecemlineatus. Next base: position 71,688 of record NW_027524123.1, read on the forward strand.
AGTTATAGTCCTGTCAATGATCTCCATGTTCACAGTTGTCTGAAATAAATTGAAAATAAAATCAAGCAGCGTGTTTAGCTGCATATCCAGTATGCCGTTATGAATATTGCTACAAGACAAGATGCTTACGATCTGACTGATGATATAAAATTATTCTCCATTGAAACATCCCTCCCATTTAACGGTAGTTGATGTCTTCATTGAGTCGTCTATTCAAATATGATACGGTACAAAGTAATTTTAAGATAAAATTTCAATCTGTAAGGTAATGAAAGATTTTTTTTTGAAGTTCATGAAAGTAATATTGGAGAATTCCTTTAAACTTAAAGGCATTTGTAAACAGTCTTAACAGAGGTAGAAAAGGTAATGCTGGAATATTTAATTATTCTTAGGACTGATGACACAATCATCACTCCCAACGAAAATTATTGTAATATAAAATGATTGAAAGGAGCCTTAAAAAAATCTCAGGAAGCTCTTGAATATTTTTTTAAAACTACAGCATTCTGTATTATTTGCAGTGAAAATGAAAAAAAAGAAAATGTTCCAGAAAAAAAATTTCTTTTTTAACTCGGTAAGTTTGCTCATTCTAAGTATCAGCTCTTAGCCGCCATCACCACCAACATTTTACAAAATAAAATGTATCACAGATAAAATACTTAAAGTAATGCTCATATTTATGTTTACAATATGGCAAAATGTTATATTTGTAAATAAAATGTAAGATATATTTTAAAAATAAATGTTAAAATTTATAAATAGGCCTCAGTCTCCAAGATAAAATGCTTCTTTGGAAATTCTGTGACACCTTCGTACCCACAGCGAGTAGATTCTCATTGAGGAGGCTTCCTAGAGCCTATTGTTCTAGGCAAAGAACCAAACCTAGTACAGCTCTCACCTCCTGCATTTCTGAATGCCTCTTCTTTCCTTTCCTTCTTTCCTTTTCCTTCTGTACCCCATACTCAAAAGTAGAGCATCTACAGATTTTATAGTTTTGTTAAAATACACACACACACACACAAAAAAAAAAAAAAAAAAACATGGATAAGTTTTCTTGTTATGTGGGGGGGGGCACTAATTAGCAGGCACTGGTTGATTCACAACAGTGGTTCACTGCTGGAGTTACAATTTGGGGGTCTCAGTTCTCCTCGCTCTTCATGCTCCTCTCCACCAGTTCACTGTCAGCTAGTCAACCAGGGACCTTTTTCCTCAATATCCCATAGTGTCTCTAGGTCAAAGTCTGGACATAAACAAGATAATTTCTTCACTCACTCATGGCCCCTTTGACCTGCTACCTTTTGAGGGGTTTTACCATTTGTTTGTGTGTGTGTGTGTGTGTTCATGAATTCATTTTCTTTATATTTTCAATACTGTTGTAAATAAGACCCTGATATGTTCATCTTTACCTCCTGCCCTGAACTTTCATTGGGACTCTGTTTTCCTTGACAGGTTCTTAACCTACACAAATGCACACCCAAAGACGGTCTCCTCTGACAGCTGTCCGGCCGAGGCCAATCTCCTTTGCTGGTCACAGGGAAGGGTCTAGTCCCTGTGTATTCTTCCATAATTTAGTCGCTAACAATTTTTCCACTTCATGCTTTATGGTAAAGCATTCACATATCCAGGGACACAGCGACCCTTGGACAATATGAGACATAATTGACATGTACATTGTGAACATTTCTTTTGGTCTGGAATGTCTCGATTCTAATACGGTTCAGACCCCCATCACAGGTGAACAGTAAGGACCTTACCACACTGAAGATAGAATGTATGGTCTGTGGATATGGCTGTGGATCTTGGAGAGCCCCCAACCCCAATGGATCGTATCATGGTCACTGCAGTGGTTGGTTAATTTTCTAAGCACAGTTCCACATATCTAAAACAGGACTAATGATTTCAACCACGTAAGGCTGATTATAAAAATTAAATGAGAAATTTTCCATCAAGTTCTGGTGAAGTCTTTCCATCACTGGTAGTTTAACATTGATGCTACTGAGAATGAAGGTGAAGCCAATGATACATTCCCAAGTTTCTCACTTATAAACTTCTGTTTGTTATTCACTCTGCTGAAAAAGATTCTCCCGTTTTACCAAAGTCTTCATTATTATTCAAGGTATCACTCAGACTTTATCTAATACACAAAACCTCTCCCTACTTGCCCCAAACCAAGATAGCTGCTCCATAATTTTATGTCTCTGGATATCTTTCTTCAAGAGAAAATACAGTATTACATTAAAATGATTCATAAGACTCTTGTCCCCACTTAGAGTCTATGTTCTCCAAGGTCAAGTACTTTGAAACCTCAGTTCTCTGATCAGTACTTGGCACATACATTTAAAGGGGTCCCAGGAAGTTGGGGGCTGATCAGCAAAAATTGATGTCCACTGGCACATTTGCTATTCACCAAATCTTGTTGGGAAGTAACAGAGCCACATGAGAAGGGAGGTCTTTAATAGAAAAAGACAGTAAGACAGTCCCAAGGCTATGTAAATGCATGCATTCATGTGTGTGTGTGTGTGTGTGTGTGTGTGTGTGTGTGTGTGTGTGTGTGTGTGTATGGGTATAGGTGTGGTAATTAGTATCACTGTGGGGAATCTTCTATATTAAAGAGCTTCCAAGAGCACTTTGGGGTGTTCTAAATACAGGATTGCATTTTACCGATTGGTGTCGGGGGTCAGGCAAAGTTTCATGGGAGATACAAAGCAGGTAGGCCCTAAGTGATTAAGAATCGTATTTGAACTACTTTAAAAAGTCATCACTACTGGGAACATTTGAGTTTGGTGTCAGCTGGCTTTTACTCGGCCTGTAATGGCCTGGAAGCCAATATATACAAGCCGGTTTGGGTTTGTTTATATGAAAACAGTGAGTTAGTTCTTCCTCACTGTGAACCTTACATGAAGTCACTAATGACAATTTTGCTGGATTCTCAGAGGTGCCCAAGGGAATATCACATTTGAACTAGTGCCAAATTCAGATTCTAGAGGTAAAGAACTAATTTACTTTTTTCCTTCCTCCCTCTTTCTTTTTCTATCATAAACGGGACCTTGTCACTATTCAGATTCTTGGATTGAGATGGTTCATATGAGTCCGTGTAGATTATTCCTTATTAGCACCTGCCTCATCCCCAGAATGACTACCTTCACCAGGAGGCTTCATGGGCTCCCAGTTCAAATATGGGCTTCATTAGTACTTTTGCTATTCTAATGAAGACATCCTGGAAGAAGGAAATACAATGGCAAACTTTCCTGCATCTTTCCTGATGCTGTCTGGAATCAATTCATTGACCTCTTCTTTTATGTCATTTGTATGCATCTCTTGGGACATGACAGCTGTCATATTTTTCTGAATGGGGTGGACATGGGGCAATCTTCTGTACTTGACTGTTTCATTCAAATAACAACACAGAACCAGCAGAGCAGAACCATCAGCTCTACCAGTGCCATCCGTTGCCAAAACGAGTTTCAATCACAGGGGACCATGTTTTTGATCCTGGAGTACATTGTTTCGTAAGTAAGATCCATGCCATGGAACTTACTCAGGCAGCATTTACCCTCAATATATTCCATAGTTAGCTTGAATTTCCTAAATATAATTTTGTTATTTTTCAGGTCAGCAAGGCTTACTTCAAACACACGACCTTTGAGGACATCAGATGCAATTTTGGTCCCCTGCATCCTTGGGACTAGCATTTTCCCAGTATTTCTGATATTGAACATAAGAGGTGTTTTTTACTTTATACCAATCTTCTTTCTTCTTGGCTACCATTTTGCTTCCTATGGAAAAATGTTCTTGCTAAGCACCATGGTACTGCCCAGAGAGTCAAGAGGACAGAAGTGCAGTTCACTCAGAAACTTAGGCAAAAAGGACCCTGTGTTTCTTAAATATGTCCATTGATCTATTCTGCTTCAGAATTCAGGGCATAAAGAGATCTCTCTGGTGGCTGGAGGGATATCACAACTTGTCTTTTTTATTTCTACAGCATAATATCTGGTGTGTATGATACGCTCAAAAAAAATCCTCTGATTGGAGTGAATTAAAATTCCAAATACTTACAGAATGCATCCTTTAAATACAATAATCAAAATATAGAACATCGTTTTTAAAAATTTAAACATTTTTGTCTTGAAAAATAAAGCTAAATAAATCCAATCAATTTGGAGCTATTTGTTTAGATTCATAAAAACAAGCTATGTGGGTATTTTTCTAGGTGCAAACTATTGAATACAAGTTTTATAGATAAGAAATGTCAAATAATGCAGACAAGTCCACTTAATGAAGAGAAACACAATGCCTGAAGACTCATTTAATGCACAGGAATTCCTGCTTTACCTCTGCAAGGCCACAAATGGTAAGGGTAATAAGAAATAGGATTGAACAGATGGTTAGAAAGATGAATAGATGATTGATTAGATAGATAGATAGATAGATAGATAGATAGGCGATAGATAGATAGATAGTATTGCACATTGTTATCTGCTAAAGAAACTGCTTTACCCACATCATTTTATTTTAGAAGGACCCTTAGTGGAAGTTTTGCTATTATTATATTTTAAATATAGGAACTTAAGGCTTAAGAAAGTTATTTACAAATGACAACTGAGCTCCTACATGGTGTTTGAATGCAGGTTCTCTGACTTCAACATCTGTGTGGCCAGTTACTAAACAAGCACATGACATGCTGGTAAAGGTAGGTTTCAATTTTAACACTTCTATAGATTCTGTCCCTAAAAGAATCCTAAGCTGTTTCCATGTTGGTCTTTGAGCTTGCCTGCTAGGAATGCCCTTTTATTTTCAAAAGTAACTTCAAACACTCTGAAAATACAATAAAATCAATGAGGAATTGTATTCATGTTCCAGATCAACATATTCTAGAGGAAAACAAATGAAAACCACCAGAACACTCTGCTTATTTATGCACTAGTTGAATTATATAGGCCCACTCACTGTTCAATTAGTCTAATTATGGTCAACATCAGTCTCTGTTGTTAGGATGACAGAAGAATGTGATTCTGCCCCTTTTTTCGGAGCCGGACTTGTCTGATGAATAACTGATAGGCTCTATGTATAACACGGGTCATTTTCATGCACCTTGCAGGCTACTGTACAATTAAAATGATTGAAATTATCATTTTTGCATAAATCTCTTTTGAATACTTATTCCCTATGGTCATTTACATATGAACCTCCATAGTTGGCTGAATGTGGTATGATTTTATGAGATTTTTTATGTCTTTATTCAATGAGAAAAAAATCAAGAAATTCTTATAGTTCGGGTCTGAACTCAAGCCATCTTGAATACCCATCCCTTAACATGGCCAGAATTAATCAGATGATGGAATCTCAAAAATTTTTAAATGTGGCTCCATTAAGGGTATTGTTCAAGCTCGATATAAAGTTCATGCCCCATATGCATGAACACCTGCATTTGAATATGCATGTGTGTGTGCATGTGTGTGTGTGTGTGTGTGTGTGTGTGTGTGCGCATGCACGTGTGCGTGTGCACATGGGTATTTCAAGTATAGCCGGAGAACTCAGCAGTGAAAGTTGTAAAACCTGGAAATTTGAAATTAGGTAGCAACCAGGAATTGACTTCCAGCACTTCAAGGACTTCCCAAGGAGCAAACAATCTAAATTTTCTGCAACTCATGCAAATGTTTGTGGTTTACATAGTTAGAGGGTCATAAGATAAACTGGAGCATAAGACACTATTTTCTTTCTTTGGGTGGTGCTGGGTATTGAACCCAGGGACTTGTGCATGCAAGGCAAGCACTCTACCAACTGAGCTATACCTCCAGCCTAAAGGAGTAATTTCTAGCAAAATTACTAGGAGTTATGTGCCAGGAAGTGCTAGACAGGGTAAGAAATTGTGTTATTCCAGTTCTGCAGGAGCCCTGCCAAGCAGGGAAGTGGAGAGGAGGCCACTGAACACTCTCCTCTTAGAGGATGTCTCTGAGAAATAGCAAAGCAGGAGTTGATGGACACATTTGGTCCCAGAAATATCTTCTTTGGTTGGCGTGATAATCTGATGAAAAATTTTGAACAATGTTCCAAAATCAAGATATTTCACATAAACTCATATAATTCCAATTTCCTTTTTTCTTTGTTCTTTTTAGATATACATGACAGTAGAGTGTATTGTGACATATTATACATACATGGAGTATCACTTATCCTAATTAGGATCCCATTCTTGTGGTTGTAAATGATGCTGAGTTACCCTGGTGGTGTATTCATATATGAACACAGGAGAGTGATGTCCAATTCATTCTACTATTCCAATTTCTCTTGAGAAATTCAATATATCAGTACTGGGAACCCAGTTCCCACAGGGAATTATGTCCTGAACTGGAGTGAATGCTGTCACTTTAGATGTACCATGTGCTTTTCTGAGGCCAGAGCCCTGGCTGTCTGTCAACTAGAGTCAGTAATCTTATCTCTGTGATTTTGGGGAGAGGCATAAATGCAACTTTAAGGTCCTAAGGCTAAAGGATGGGGAGAATAATAAAAATGTAAACATTCTACTCAAATTTGAACTTCAGTTTGCTGCACAGACACAGAAAATCTGGGTGATCCTTTTGTGTCCTCAGAGAGTCCACCATCTTATCTGACATTTAGGTTGAAATTTGTTAAGCAGACAACGGTTTCACAAAGGTCGTCAATAAGTAATGAGTTGAACTGGGAATAAAATCTTATCAGATTCAAATGTAGCCATTGTATTTTGAGGGCTCTCTGAAGTAAATCATTCAGTTAGTATTTCATCAAATTAACTGGTTGTTCAACTGAACCAAAGCAACATCCTTGTTTGATTTATTAAAAACATACTCCTAAGTATGCTTTCTTCTCCTAAGACATGAGCAATAATCCATATAATGACTTTCACAAAAATATTCCCTGAACTAGGAGTTAGTTACAAATTTCTTGGCAAATCCAACAAAAATAATTTGAAGAGAACCAAAAAAACTCCCTAAAATACAACAGAATGACTCCATAAAATAAAGAATGTGTAAGAATAACTCCTGTTAAGAATTGTATTATTTCTCGTGGACATAATTGAGCATGCATTTTGTATTTTGTGAGAGCATTTGTTATGGTTTAGATATGAGGTGCCCTCTGAAAGCTCATATGTGTGTGAGACTACAAAAGAAAATTTAGAGGTGAAATGATTGAGTTGTGGGAGTTTCAACTTAATCAGTGCATTCATTAATCTGCTGATAGGGATTAATTGGTTGTTAACTATAGGCAGATAAGTTGTGGGTGGAGGAGGCAGGTCATTGGGGGTGTGACTTTTTATTTTGTCCCTGGTAAATGAGAGATCTCTGAAATCTCTTTCTCTCTCTCTCTCTCTCTCTCTCTCTCTCTCTCTCTCTCTCTCTCTTGACCTTGCTCAAGGACCAAGGCGGATCCAGGTTTAGAGCTGATCAGGTTTGAGGAAGTAACCGGCTCCTTGAGTTTAAGGCGTTGCCAGTTTAAGATAATGGGTTTTAGGGAAGTTGGAAGTTGAAGATTATTGCTGGGATTAGGGTGTTCCTGCTGCTTGTTCCCGTTGAGTTCTTGTGAGATTGAAATAGGATTTGGAGATAGCCTCGTGGGGTAGGTGAATTGTGCGGGAGACGGGAGAACGCGTTTGCCCCTGGACCTGTATGGAGGCGGTGTGAGAGCTGGAATAAAGAATTGCTGTTTGAACCTACAAAGGTGTGTGGTGGCTCGTGATTCTGGTGCCAAGCCGAGACATTGGCCTTTGGCATTTTGGTGGTCCGTACGTGGGATGTCTGAAGCTTGGGGGTAAGTGAATTTGCTCAATCCTGAAGGAGAGCAAAAAAATGGGTGAAGATTTCAAAAAACAATGTGTTCTTATTTTGATTTATTTTGTTTTTATTTCAAGTTGCCTGTTCCTAGAACTTTCTCAGGCAAACTGGGGAAAATGGTTGACTCAAGGTTTGAAGTTTTTCGCCTCTGAGGAAGAGAAATTGTTAGAGGAAGGAGGCACCCCAGTGAGACCAAGAACAATTAGGGCATATGTTGATACAATACAAAAATGTAGTCCATGGCTTTTTAAAGATGAGTTATTAAGTATATCAAAGGGGCCATCATGGTATCCTGTAGAAGGATTTTTCTTCAACAAGAAAGAAATGGCTAATTCTGTTTACTATACTTGCGTAAGATCTTGGGTTTTACAGACATCTGATTAATTTACAAAGCTAAAGTGTTAAAATATCAACCACTCAATATGAAATCAAGTACTCTTTACTTATTAAGTTCCATAAGGTAATATATTTAAACATTATGTGTGTTTTCATAAATTGGTGAATGGAAAAAGGTTTAATATTGCTTTGGTCTGTGTCTTTGCTAAAACAAGGTTACTTCGAGTTAAGATTATATCATGTGTAATTTATATACAGAGAGTATAAAAAGTTTCAGTTGGGTTTCAATTACAGTATAATAGTACCTTAGAAAATATGAAATTATTTCATCTTACTAAAGTGGAGTAATTTGTCTACATCGGAAATTTTATAAGAGTTGTTTCAGAATGTGAATTTATAAAAAGGGTTAATGGTTAAAAAAGAGATATAAAGAGATTCAAGATGTGGAAATATATTTTAATATAAAAGGTTAAAGGAAAAAGAAATGTTTATAGATGAGATAATCTCTGTGTGGTAATGTAAAAAGTTGTAAATGCCATTTAAAAAGATTTTGAGGAAACTAGACTTACTTTAAAAGCTTGAGAAAGGAAGAAAGAAGAAAAAGGTATTTGTACATGGCAGATTGAGACAAAGCTTCTCAATGGAGTAAAAAAGAGCCTTTGGTTGAAGGGCAGCCATGTAAACTAACATTAAAGCGATTTATACAGAATCTAAGCCTCGTTTAAAAGAGTAAAGCGGTAGGTGGTGAAAAAGTACATTTAAAAGTACAGTATAGAAGATAATTGGAAGGCTTTGAAAGGTTAAATTGAAGGTGGTTGAGATACCTTCATGGTGGAAAAAAGATTGCTTTACTCATCAAACTATTAAACCAAAAAGAGGGAGATGAGATAATCTTTGTGTGGTAAAGTAAAAAGTTGTAAAATGTCTAAGTACATTGCAAAAGGCTTTAAAAGGTTAAATTGAAGGTGGTTAAGATGCCTTCATGACGGAAAAAAAAATATATAACCCATGAAAATGGGAAGATAAAAGATTTAGATAAAGAAGATTAAAAATTTGAAGTGGAAAACTTCAAAAACAGAAGTACAGAAAGGTAAAAAAAAAGAGAGAGAAGATGTAGAAAGATAAAAAAAGATATAGGAAGATAAAAAAGATGTAGAAAGACAAGAATTTTAAGCCCACAAAATAGGAAACTAAAGAAAACTAGGAGAGAAAAAAGCAACTAAGGGTAAATATAAAAACCTTAGAAGAAAAGTAGAAGATAGAAATAAGATAAAAAATAGTTGAAAATGTCAAGTAAAGGTATTTCAGATGGAAAATGCCAAAGGCCAATGTCTCGGCTTGGCACCAGAATCACGAGCCACCACACACCTTTGTAGGTTCAAACAGCAATTCTTTATTCCCGCTCTCACACCACCTCCACACAGGTCCAGGGACAAACGCGTTCTGCCGTCTCCCGCACAATTCACCTACTTCACGAGGCTATCTCCAAATCCTATTTCAATCTCACGAGAAATCAACAAGAACAAGCAGCAGGAACACCCTAATCCCAGCAATAATCTTCAACTTCCAACTTCCCTAAAACCCATTATCTTAAACTGGCAACGCCTTAAACTCAAGGAGCCAGTTACTTCCTCAAACCTGATCAGCTCTAAACCCAGATGCGCCTTGGTCCTTGAGCAAGGTCACCTTATTAAAGCATGCATGCAATGTCCCATCGAATGTCCTCTAAGCAGCATGGGGTACGCTTGGCAAGGAATTTTGATGCGTCATTCCTACTTGGTAATGGCCCTCAGCACTGGATGGTGGTTTTCCCAGGCTCCTCATGCCCATGAGGAAGTGATGTTCTCATGTGGAGTGACGCTCCCTGCAACATGCATGTGCTCGTGGCTGAACTCCATGTGTCTCGGAAGCCCTGTGCCCTGGCTGCTGCTGCCTTGGGCTGATGCATGTGCAATGCCCTGTCCAAACTGCTCCTGTTGAGCAGCTGCTCACTCACTGTGCTGCACGAGCTGCCAGGAAAGGTGCTCATGCTGAACAGGAGCCACCTTGGATTTAAAGTTATGGAAGTGCTTATTTAAATGGAGTAGTGAGCAGGGGGTTCAACCTGTGTTTGGGGACACTCAACAAGAGCCTCTGGGACTGCTCACAGGGCAGTGTTCTGTGGGCCCATCTTTTTCTCCCAGGTGGTCTTAGAAGGCCTTGTGTACCTGGCAGGCGTGCCGTGGAGGCTGTGTGTCAGCAGCTCTCTTTCTCACCTGTCCTCCTAAATGTCACCAGAGGACAGATCAAATCCACTTTCATCACCCTGACCCCTGGACCTGCATTCCTCTGTGCCCGCCCACTGGCTTTTCCCAGTCACCTCCCGGATATCTCAACCCCACCATGACCAGCCTCCCTGGGGGGACTGCAGTGCTGAGATTTCTGACCTGGGTCTCAGCTTAGACATCAACAGCCGAGGTCAACCAGTTCCTTAATCCTCTAAGGACTGACTCTGAGATGCATTAGTGTTTGTAAGATTTTATTTCAATCTCATGTGTGGTTATCTTTGCTTTCCAAAGATTACCTGAACCTGTGTGTGTGTGTGTGTGTGTGTGTGTGTGTGTGTGTGTGTGTGTGTTTCTTTTTAGCAAGCCTAGGATTTTTTTTTTAAAAAGAAGCAAGTGTGGGTGCACAGGGCTGTCTCTCCACTGCCTTCCAGAATTTCTAAGTTGCAACCCGCAGGCAACGGAGTTCCCACTGGGAAAAGGCACTGTTCAAGGCAGTGTCAACTATGATTGGGGCTGAGTTGAATGTTGACAAAAAATCAACAGCAGCAACCAGGAAGGAGCAAGGATGTCAACTCTTTCTCTCTCCCCCCCGTCCCCCCCCCAGTCTTTCCTTCCTTCCTTCATATGTGTCTGTGTGTGCGTGTATGTGCGTGAGAGAGAGAGAGAGAGAGAGAGAGAGAGAGAGAGAGAGAGAGAGAGAGAGAGAGAGAGATTTCCCAAGAATTCACAAGTTCCAGGCAGAGGATTTTTGCTTCATGATAATGGTAAGACAGGTTCATAACATCCAAACATCCAGAGGGGTCTTCGGAAAATCCCTTTTGTCTCTTAGTACAAAGACAAAGACATGGCCTAAAAACCTTCCTCCCCCAAACTCAGTTCATGGACCAGCAGACTTGCACCTGGGAACTTATTAGAAATTCAAATTCTCAGGCCCACCCAGACCTGGAACAAGAATCTGCATTTTAGCAAGATGTCCAAGGGACCTGTGACACACAAAAATTGGAGAAGGACCAGACTCAGCCCCTGACTGCTTGGCTCTGCCACCTTCTGAGGTGAAATCTCCAAGTTTCCGAGCTGGCCTTGGCCTTCATCCTGTTCTCATTCCATGTCCAGCTCCAGCCTCCTTCTCTTCTAATGAATGCCTTCACATGGTCCAAATCTGGGCTCCAGTGGCACTTGCTCAGGGAACCATCCTCTGACTCCTTAGATTGCACATCAAGTTCACCTCTGACTCCGACACAGACCTGAAGGCCACATAGACCTCACTGCCTTCATGTGTTCAGGGCTGTGCTGTAGGATTCTTGGCTCTGGTGATTCTCATCTGTCACCAGTTCCACACAGAATGTAAGTTTCATGAGGGCAAAAGCTGAGTCTGGCTTATTACCCCAAGTCCCAAGACCCTAGCACAGTGTCCAGTATGTGGCAGAAGCTCAATAAATATATTTCAGAAAGCAGATGCAAGTTGTCAGACCTCGTCATTAGGATGTCACAGGCACACTGCTGGCTAATCAGTTTCTCTTTAGACATGTTCAGAGAACTTCTACAACTGTGGTCTGTTTATAAAATTCCAGGTAATAAGAGAAACCAACACATAGACCTACTACCTTGGGAGCTTCTGCTGCACATTGGACTTCATCCTGTTTAATCCTTACAGTGTTTTCTAAGTTTTATAAATTAATGAACCAAGGCTGAAATCCATGGTTTCAGACCAAATATCTGGGAGGAAAACCAGGCTGCATTCTTGATTGCTGCTTCCAAGACAGAGGAGGCTGGGACTCAAGCCCTGCCCTGGGTGGGCTGGCAAGTTGGCCCCCACAGCTAGATTGCTCCCTACTTCCGGCCCCTGTTAGCACAGATTTTGGCTGAGCACACTGCCTGGCTGCCCTGCACTGTTCCAGGCTTTGGGAATACCAGTGGGCCAGCTGCTACCAGGCTCTGGCTCTCATGGGGAAACCAGAACACATTTTAGATACCAGGTGGTGAACAGGGCTGAGGAAAACTAAGGGGTGGTAAAGGGAGGGAGGTAAGGAAGGGAGGCTGTAGTGTTGGAGGACCTCTGCCTCCTCATGCATTGCTAGCACTTAGTGTGCCATTTAATAGCTCCTCAATGAACACTGGTTGACAACTGGCTGACACATGGAATCCAAGACTCACAAAGAGGGCAAGAACCACCTGTGACCATAAATCAGGGCATGAAAACATCCAATCTGGGGTTGGGAGTTGATTCTGTAATTATGAGATTATGCTCTCTCTGAGCCACAGGTTTTTGGTTGGAATCATCAGATTTTCCTCAAGAACTTTAAAAAAAAATCACTAATGCTCAGCTTATTCCTTGAACAACTTTTGGAATCAGAGTTTCCAGAGAATGAAAACTCAGCCTGTTAAAGAGTGATCCTACAGTGGAATCCAAGTGCTTGGAAGGCTGGCATGTCCTTCTTTGAGCACGTGAGGAAAAAACACTGTCTCCCATTTTTTCAAGCCTACTGTGTGTCAGGTAGAGTGCTCAGGACTGCCAGAGCCTGGAAAGAAAAGGTGGTAAGGACGCTGGTGATGGATCCAGTGAACGTCGACTGGGGCCAGGTGGGGTGCGGGCCACCAAACAACTCTCCTCTCCTCCTAGCCCTCCTGTGAGTGGTCTTATCATGTTCACTGGCTGTTTTAAGTAATTTCAGAGAAGGCTCAAAAACACATTGGTTTTGTGATTTAAATCAGAGACTACGGCCCCTGAGCCCTATTCGACCTACCAGATGTTTTTTATAAGACCTGTGACCCTGGCTATTTTATTGTAAAGGGATTAGGAGAAAATGTTGAAATGTGTTTTCACTCATGGCATATAAATACCCACACAATATCCTTGATTTATACTTTTTGGTCTACAAAGCCTAAGATATTGACTATTTGATACTTTACACAAAAAGGTTTACTAGTCCTTACTCTATCATTTCAAAAATTTTGCAGTCTTAAGAGTCATATTAAAGGTAACTTTAAGTGGTATAAGCATGAATAGGTTAATAGTATTTTAATTTACTGTGTGTTAGAAGGGGAAAGTTTAACACAATAAATTTATGATTTCATGTTATTGCTAAATACAATGTAAAGAAAAATTAAATATATAAAAAATATATATATATATATATATATATATATATATATATATATTATATAACATTGGAATTTGAAAAACTAAAATCAGAAATGTTCCAAAATCAAAACAATGGATCCCCATTGTTATGATACAAGTAGAAAATTCCACACACAACCTCAGGGAATGGTTCACAGTCAAAACACAGGTGCACAAAATATATTGCATGACATGACCTTCAGATTATGTGTAAAATTGCATCAGCAGCACACAGGCATGTCCTTTTTAGACTTGGGTTTCATCTGCAAGACAAGTTATGCAATTGAAAATATTCCAAAATTGGAGAAATGTGAACAATTTCTCCAAAATATTTCAGCATAGACCAACTCAAACTATCTATCTCTCAATGAGTGTGTGAGCCATTGTGTGTGTGTGTGTGTGTGTGTGTGTGTCCTTGTATTTTTCTGTGTCATGGCATTTGATAATTCATTTCTTCCATTGAAAAATTGACTCAGATAATGCCATCTGCCATATTCCTAAAAACAAAATTTCTTTGTGATCGAATGAAACATTCCTCCCTGTTGCTTTGGATGTGTCCTTTAAGAATCACTGCTATAATTAATATACTCAAATCATCAAAGTATCAGACAAGAAAAATATATATATATATTTTAAAAAGTACTTGGTTTAAACAACAAACACATTATATAGTAATGAATGTGTTTACTAAAAGGAATAAATAAAAAAATATCTAATGTCAAAATACAGATTAGGACTTCAAAAATTTGAAGCAAATATTAATAAATGTAAAAGATGCTTCAGCGCTGCCCAGCCACACAGCGCCTGGGCAGTGTTCTTAAAAGGATCCTGTGGAGAGCTTGAGCCTCCTATGCTTACAAAGGGGAGGTTTGGGCTGGATCTACTTATCCTTCTCATTTGGGGTGGTCCTCTTCCTCAGTACAAAGCTGTATTGAATGTGGGGGTTCATTACATAGAAAACATTGGCAAGGTGAGGAATCTCTAGCTCTGGGAAGAGAGGGGTATATGAAAAGAAGGTGGCACTCAAGAGGTGTCTCATAGGACACCCCAACATCTGAGAGCCTCAGCCTGGAAAGGCCAGAGCCACACACCTGAAAGCTCTCCAATTCAGCACCAATACCAAAAAGACAGCCTCCACAGTCCTCCCTGAGGAAGAACTAGGCAGAGCACTTCCACAGACCTAATGTCCGTTCCTACCAAAGGCTTTGGACTCCAGAATATCCCAGGTCCTCTTGCATCTGCCAAAGCACACCACTGGATTTACATCTGAAATCTCCCACAAAAGGCTCCTGTGCCGAAGATTCAGTCCCCACATGAGCCATCTTCATAGGTGGGTTTGGAGGGAAGCATTGGATGGTGAGTGCTCTGATGTCAACATGAAATTCTTATTTAAGATGAATACACTACTGGGAGGTGGTAGGATCTGGAAGAAAGGCTGGGCATGGTTGGAGGAAGACCTGAACAGGGTGGTGTCCTAGGCAACAGTACCTTGTCCCTGTTGGCTCCACTGAATCCTCATTCTCCAAGTAGAATTTCTCCTCCTCCTATCCCTCTCTCTCTCCCTCACCCCAAGGCTCATCCTCTGTCTCCCATTCTATGCCCGTTTGGCAAGAGCTGAGGAGAGCCCCACTGCCACACACTACGACTTTATGGACAGCCTCAGAGCAGAACCAAATGGAAAGCTATGAAACCTGAAGGAAAAACATAGGATTCCACTCTAATTCATTTTCCTCAAATATGGCCACAGTGAGGACAGGCTGACCAGTTATAGATGCCACATTGGAGCCACGCTTCTGCCATTGTCGGTGCCCACTTCCACGTGGACCAGGCTTCCTAGAATGGAGGCCACATCTCAAATGCTGTTCTACTGAGGAACATTGCTCCAAAGACCAGCAGAGGGACTGCTTCCCTCCAACACGGTGCTTTGGTCCAGGGATGCCATGACCCCCGTGGGGTTCAGACAGCCAGCTACACCTACCTATGAACACCTGTTTCCTGAAGCCCTCTTCTAGCCTAGAGCCTGTTCTCCATCTCTTCTGGATAGATGTGTCTCTGCTATGAGTTTCTTAGCCTACGAAGGCCGCAGAATTTCTCTTCCATAAGACACTACTAACTGAACAGACTTAGTAGATTAAGGTATGAGAGAATTTAATCTAGAATGTGTAGGGATGGTGGTTTTCAGTGTGGACAGATTGCTGTGGGATCACAGCTGCTGTGGGTATTTGGCTCACAAAAATAGAAAATAAAAAAACACTAGCATTATGAACAGATCAGCTTTGTGGCAGATGTGCTGAGAAAGCCCTCATCTGACTTTAGTTAGGAATAATAACCTGGTTATTGTGATCACTTCTGGTAAACTCAGGTAGAGACAACCAGAGAATCCAAAGTCAGACTATTCAGGCTGTCTCCCAGCCTGTAATTTCCTTCCAATTTAGTCCCATTTCTGCTTGCTAGAATCCTGGCCATGCTCTGCCCAGGCAGTGGTTTCCTGGTCCTACATAAGGCTTTCAATAGCCCTGCTTCAGTCCACAAAACTGTAAGTTCCATCCTTAGCCCATGCATCCCCATCTTCCTATCAGAGAGACCTGGGCCACAGTGGCCCTGGAAGGAAGCCTTCCTCTTTGCTCCTCACTGATGTCAGCACTGGAGGCCTGCTCAGGACCAGGAGAGGATACCTGGTGTGGCGTCACACTAGAGTCACACCTGGAAACATCACACCAGCATTAACGTAGTTTTCTTTATGCATGAGCCCCAACACACCCTGTTTGAATGTTCTTCTGGGTCAAGGAGCACTCTTTGGTGCTATGAGTTGACTGAGTCTACTTCCTAACCTTGCTCCCCACCATATGAATCCCCCACTTACTCCGACAGTTGGAGATGATCTGGCCAAGCTCAGTCTTCCGGCTTCTCTTCATTTAGGAAGTGTAGCTTGAAGGCCCTGTGGATGATGATGAGCCCTGTATTGACAGGTCACCTGGAGCAGCATAGGAGACAGGTCTTCAGGAAATGGGCCTTGAAGTGCCTATTCAAGGACTGTGGACAGGTACACTCAAGAGGACAGGTACACTCAGTTCTAAATATCAGGGAACCATCTTAAGACACTACTACCCAAGGAAGACCTCCTGGTAGTCCTGTGGGCTCTTCCTATGGACCACTAGCCCAATCCCTGTACAGTGATCTGCCTGGACCTACCATTACCCTTTGTGGAGCCATATTCCACTCATGGTAAAAGGAGCACACAACCTGTATACAAACACAATCTCATCCCATCAAGATGGGAGGAATGGGACAGTGGCCCCCAAGATCCCACGTCTGCTTGAGGAAGCAGGCTGCATCTGGTGTGGCCCAGACACAAAACCTAGAGGCTTGGTCCTGATTGCCAGGGCCAAAAACAGACTCAGGAAGAAGACCACACACAGGAGTGCTGAAAGACAGCCACGAGAGCTCCTGGTCCCAGAGGCTCAGAGCTGCTGGGGTGTAGTAGGGCACCTCATCTGGCAAGGGTGGTCATTGGAAAGGGTTCCTGTCCTGCAGTTACCTGGACATTTGGTGTGCTTGCTCCACATCCATATCGATTCTGCAGAGACATCCTCTCAGCTCCTTGTTCAAGGAACATGAAAAATCTCCTGTTGCTGTCCTTCCCCATGTGTAACAATATCCTCGATCCCATAGAGTGGAAACTGCAACCTAGATCCTGTCCTATTCTCATCTCCCAAAATACCTGTCCCTGCACTTTTGGCCTGCACACTGCCACCTGACACAGACCCCCTCAGACATGGCAGCAGACATGCTGTTGCTCTACTCATCTCAGATCAACCCCTTAACATTGACCACTTTCTTCTTTATTTCCATCTATCCTTCCTGAACACCCAAAAGCTCCAATTCAAGAGGGCATGAGTAGTTCATTGTATTGGACTAGTGTCTGTTCCCCACCTAGGTGTAAGCACCAGGGGACAATCAGCAGAAATTCAGTTTGAATAAAGTAGGTGTTTTCCTCCTTCCCCTTGAACCGGGCTGTCTTCATGGTGGGGCGTTTTCTCAGGATAAAATGATACTTCATTCCCGGATTCATGGACAGATACATGACTGCGTGGTCAGGGACCTTGACTTCTGCAGAGAGAGGTGGAGATGATTGGTAGGTGACACTCAAGAATTATTCCACAAGACACCCCCAACCCCTGAGAGTCTTTGCCAGGGCAGGCCTGCGCCACAGACTTGAGAGCCCTCCAATCCAGCTACAGTGCCACCAAAGACTCCCTCAGTGATTCTTCCCTGGAGGAAGATGATGCACAGGATCTAAACCAAAAGAGCACCTGGCAATGGAAACAGCACCTTGGGCCCCAGAACTTCTCAGTGCAGGTTGGATCTGCCAAAGAGACACTGCTAGGCTTTGCATCAGGATTGGCCCCCGCAAAGGCTCCTGTGCTTAGGCCTTTCTGCCCAGAACAGCCATGCTCACACATGGGCATTCAGGGAAGCGTTGGATGGTGGGTGGCTGCACATCACCAATGGATTAATCCAGCCATAGGTGAATACACTAATGGGAGGTGGTGTAAAATTAGAGGTACACTGAGCAAAAAGATAAGATGACCTCAGCAAGACTATGCCCTGAATAATGATATTGTTTTCTAGATGAGCTCTCCTTTCTCGTTTCTCATTATGATCTCTCTGTTTTAGATTTTTATTCTGGTTCTTGTTCTACTTCTGGTTCTTTTTGTCCTGCACATTCTTGTCCTATTTCTGGGTCCTTTTCTTGTTCCTATATTAAGATTTCAACATTTCTTTCTTGCCCATTCACCACTTCTCATCTTCGTGCTCCTCCTCCTCCTTCTCCTCCTCTTCCACATCCTCCTTCTACTTTTCCTTCCTTTTCTTCCTCCTCTTTATATCTTTATCCTCTTCTCCCTCCAGTTTGTCCTCTGTCTCCTCCTCCACCTTCTCCTTCTTTCTCTCAAATCTATCACACTATCTGCCCAGATGCAGCCTCTGTTCAGGACCCCAAGATGAAATCAATTCTCAATGAATGGCAAGTAGAGAAACCAAGACAAAAGAGAACTTACTCCCCTTTTTTTGTAACTGTCACAGTCATGAAAGACTGCCTAACAGACACATACCATTTTGGTCATGCTTCTGCCTGTGCTAGTCAACACCTTATCTGGACTAGGCATTCAAAAATAGATGCCACATCTGATAATGAAAACAAAGTTTTCAAAATCTAGGAGACGGCCAGCATCACTGACATTCTCCTGCCATAATGCAAACATGCTGTCACACCTAGGGGTTCCAGGAACCCAGCTAGTTCTTCTATTTGACTTTTGTTATACACAAACCTCCACTGGTCTGGAGCCCGCTCTCAATTGATGCTTGGGTTGAAACTGGCTGCTTCTGAAATCACCTTCATAGACTCTCAGTTTTATAATTCCTTATTGAATGACTTATTTTTGTACCACGGATTAAAACCAGAGGCACTTAAGCACTGAGACACATTCCCAGGCCTTTTTACTTGGGTACAGGGTCTCCATAAGTTTCTGAGGCTCTTTGAACTTCTGACCCTCCTGCACAGCCTCCAAAGCCACTGAGATTCACAGCCACTTCCACATTGCCCATTTCCTTGATCTATCTTGAGCTCAGCCTTCCTTCTATGTGAGACACAGCCAACCCAAACAACTTGGTGTATAAAAATGTGAGAACTGATCATACATGCCCTAACATTGGTGAGTTCCATTGTGGACAGGGTGACATCGTGGAGGCTAGGAGTGGCTGGCTCACAGGAAAGGAAAGAGCACTGGCACTGTTGACAGATCAGCATTGTGGCTTCTCTGCTTCTGATGCCCCTCTTTGATGCTGGAAGGAATAAGAACTTGGCTATTCTGATATTTTTATGAGATGGGCACCCAGAAACAGAGGACTTGAAATTATTTCAAAAAACTACCCAACCACGCTGTCCCCTGGCCTTGACTTATTCTTCACTGAGTCCTGTTTCCAGTTGCTGCAATCCTGACATTCTTCCTTTCTGACATCCTGGCCATGGTGCTGCATCAGTCTACATCAGTGCTGATCCCACTTGGGCCTTGCTTTTTCCTTATGCTCATTAGAAGGCATCCTTATGAGTGAGTCATAAACCAAACTGCCAATTCAACCAGCCTCTCTTCTTTGACCCTCATGGATATTAGCTTTGCCACATCTGACCAGGCCCAGGAAGAACACATTTAGGAAGATCCAGCAGCCTCTGGGGCCTCACTGAGAACCTGCAGATATGACTCACCCATCACTGCAGTTTCTGTTGTGCACAAGGCCCAATTTCTGGCTTTTTTCTGGGCCAAGGCCCACTTTTTTGGACTGTGGGTTACCCTGAGCCTCTGTGGATCATTCCTCCCCACTGAATGTCCCATGTACTCTCATGCTCAGAAACCACATTGAGCAGCCCAAGTCTTCTGGATTCTTGTCGTTGAGAAAATGGTGGTCAAGGCCCTGTGGATGATGCTCGTACCCACCCCCTGGCAGGTCATCTGGATCAGAGGAGGAAAAATGTCATCAGAGAATGAGTTTTAGAACAGCTAACCAGAAGAAGGTGCTCAAGGACATTCAGGGGACACCTTAGCTATGTATACAAGGGCACCATCTGGTTATCTTCCTACCTGAGCATGTCCTCTTTATAATTCCCTGGGTTCTTGCATGGTGCTGCCAGACCAATCCTGGTATAAATAAATGTCTGCCTGTATCTGCCATCTCCCAAACCACCCGACCCCCATGGAGCCACAATCCAGTCAGGGTCAAAGGACCCAACTGTCTGTGCATAGACACACTCTCGTCTCACTGAGATGGGAGCAATGGGCCAGTGGCCTGTATGCCAGGTTTGTTCTGGGATGCAGCCTGCTTTTGTGGGTGGACTAGGCAGATACATTGGAAAATTTGGGACTGACTGCCACTACACAAAACAGACTCAGTTATAAGAGCACACACAAAAGGAGAAAATCTTCCAGGACAAAACTTAGGACAAGAGGTGCCAGGAAGCCTCACTGGGGGGAGACTTGAAAAAAGGCAAGTGTACTAGTAGAATAGTGTCCTCCAAAAATTCTTGTCCACACAAAACTAGGTGAGACCTTGTGTGAAAGAGAGTCTTTGCACAGTGATGAAGCTATAAAGAGCTCACATGATGGAACACAGCATCAACTGGGCCCAAATCCAATATGTGATATTCTTGTAGAAAGAGGGGCGCTTGGACCCAGAGACCAGGGAGACTGGGGGAAACAGACTGTGTCAGGTTTGAGGCAGAGACTGGATGCCCCACAGAGGAACCACAGATTGTGGGCAGCAGTAGGAGAGTGAGCAAGGGCTGGGAGAGTTGGTGGGGGGGGCACTCCCCTTGAAACCTGTGAGGGAGTTTGGCGTTAGGATAGCACAACACCTGTTGTGTTGCGCCTCTGAAGCCAGAGAAAAGCCCCTTCCTCCGCTGTAGGCTACCCAGATGGCAGGATTTGGTTGCAGCAGCCCAGGACCCGCCTGAAAGTCTGAGCTTGTTGGCCATGCAGGTCGGATCTGGGACACAGACACACTCTGATGACTACATGGTCTCACCCCTGAGGCAAGACAGGCGCCAAGCCAGGCCAGGTGGGGAAAGGGCTAGGAACACACTGTGGGGGCTGGTGCCTGTGTTACTGGATCACTTCTGACCTGTTTCCCTGATCTGCTGCCAACACAGACTACAGAGGAGGGTACAGGGACACAGAGCACGGATCTGCCCCACTCAGGATGTGCAGACAAACACCATGGCCAGGAGCCTTGTGTCATCTTCCCATCCTGAGAGCTCTTCCCTCCCTCACCTACCACTACCTCCCCATTGCCTCTGGCAATATCTACTCAGTGCGATGGCAACATGCCTGGGTGCTGCTCTCTATTGAATGCATGGGGAGCCTGTGAGCCCAGGAAAGTGTGTTTCAAACACCCAGATCAAACGGGCCACCTGGAGGCAGGAAACAGAGGTGGCTGAGGCAGAATGCCAGGTATGGACTTCTGGCATTTAATTATTTATATTAAAAGACAAACAAATAAACAAACAAACAGGTTTTGGTGTTCGATAATATTTGATGTGCAAATCCTCATCCCCCACCCCCAATATTTTAATTTTTTATTCAACATATGAGATTTTACCAGTATGAACTTAATTTTGTATTATAGAAAATTCATTGAAATCACATTGGTATAAATAACAAATCACCAAACCTTCAATGTTTGTTCTCCTTTCCTTTTAGAAACCACTTTTCTACAAGAGAACAGAGGACAGACTCATGGAAATGCTTGAAATGACAAGAAGCTCTCACTCAAGCTCAGCATTCAGTCCTGGACAGGGTACGACCAGGCCACTTTGACATCTACTCCAAAGAATCTACCAGACACATTCTTCTGACATCACTGACTGAGCCAAACGAACTGACTAGAAAAACCTTCATATCCTGAATACATTCATCACTTCAGGACACTTGAGAATGAATCAAATCCATTTCTCATTACCTTGCTCCACAGCCAACAATTCTTCAACAAATTCAAAGGAGCGACTCATATAAGCACATCCAGAGTAAGGTTAATTTTAAACATCTATGTGTAAAAAATACAGCTGGTATTTCTTCTTTATGCTAGGTATAAATGAAATCTCCCCCACATTACTTCCACAAACCAAAGGAAAATATTTGTGAAATTCCCATGTAGAAGACAAGATACACTTGCCAAGGAGGCAGTGCCAAGAATTTTGACACTCCAAATGTAGAGTGTGTGTTTAGGAGGCAGTCACAGTTTCCATGAGAGAGTCCCATGAAATCAATTAGGAAGATCCATGCTCTAGCCCTACCATACAAGTGATGTGACCTTGAAAGAGTCACTTAGTCTTAGCAACCATCACCACTAACCACTAAGTCAATGAATAAAGGTCCTCAGGTGTCAAGCTACAAAATGTGGGATGAGCATGGATGAGGATGGGTGGGAGAAGTCTCCCCCTCTAACATAATTAGGGAAGGCTGTGCCTGCCCTCAAGAGGCTGGGGGGCCTGGGATCCTGCCACAGAGAAGGATTCCAAATCTCACAACCTCTGAACACAGGCGAGAAGACCAGATAGAGTCCAAGGACCCTGGGGTGGCCCAATGGCAATAAAGGTCAAAAGGAACTAGGGATCTGCCTGGACCCTCAATCCTCTACTCTGAGCAGGGTTGCATGATGAGGCCAGAGGCCATCCACAGCAATCTGCCTTTACAGGAAAACAGGGACTGCAGGCTGCCTCTGGCTCACTGAATCAGGGTGGTGTTTTCATAAAGCAAGACCACTTCCTCACTTTTTTTTTAAGAGAGAGAGAGAGAGGAGAGATAATTTTTTAATATTTATTTTTCAATTTTCGGTGGACGCAACATCTTTATTTTATTTTATGTGGTGCTGAGGATCAAACACAGCACATGCCAGGTGAGCTCGTTACCGCTTGAGCCACATCCCCAGCCGAATACTTCCTCACATTCACCTGCAGCTGCCTCTAGCATCGAAAATGCTGCAGAGACACTTGGCTACACCACGAACAAGCTCTGCCATTGACTTCAGATCCTTCCCTGCTAGGAAAGGAGGACAAATGCTGTCCAGATGCAGCTAATAGAATTTTCTCTGTTCTCTGGCTTTGATTTTTCAGAATCAAACACACACACACACACACACACACACACATACACAAACGCACACACTATCTCTCTCTCTCAATGAAATAATATTTGGACCACAGCACACATATCAATATGGTAAATACTAATTATTTACAGAAGAAGGTTCTAGACCATGTGTTTGCTTGATGTTATTGTTTTTATTATTTTCTCAAGAGGCTAGGAGCAAAAAGGATCCTGTGGCTGTCCTCCTTAAAGTCTTTCATGGCTCTTCCTTTCTGGCAAGTCTCATGGGTTGTACAGCCAGGAAGGGGAATAAATTTGGAGGCCAGAGCTAAGGACAGCCCAGCCTATGAAATCAGATTTGGTGTTTTCTGGCACAGTTTGGAACACTGACACCTGAGCCCAAAGATCTGTCCAGAGAGTCAATTTTGAAAACACTTGTCTTTACACATGAAAGGCACATTTTCAGGGAATGATTAAAGGAAGGAAATGTGACTTATAATTACTGCTAAGCATGTCTTAGCAGTTTTGTATACTAACATGGCCCATGAAGAATGCCAAATTTATGTCAAGTTTCCAAACCACACACACACACACACACACACACACACACACACAAATTCTAACAATTAAAACATCCATGACACATATCAAATAATTGTGAAAAATGGGTAAAATTATATGTATACAAAGGAATTTCAGAATACGCTGCTGAATTTGTAAAATGAATCAATATTTTTTCTCTTTAATTTTTATTGTTGGTTGTTCAAAACATGACATAGTTCTTGACATATCATATTTCACACTTTGATTCAAGTGGGTTATGAACTCCCATTTTTACCCCGTATACAGATTGCAGCATCTCATTGGTTACACATCCACTGTTTTACAAATTGCTATACTAGTGACTGTTGTATTCTGCTGCCTTTCCTATCCTCTACTATACCCCATCCCCTCCCCTCCCATCTTCTTTCTCTAACCCATCTACTATCATTCATTTCTCCCTCTTGTTTTTTTTCCCCTTTCCCTCTCACTTCCTCTTGTATGTAATTTTGTATAACCATGAGGGTCTCCTTTCATTTCCATGCAATTTCCCTTCTCTTTCCTTTTCCCTCCCACCTCTCACCCCTGTTTAATGTTAATCTTCCTCTCATGCTCTTCCTCCCAACTCTGTTCTTAGTTACTTTCAAAGAAAACATTTGGCATTTGTTTTTTAGGGATTGGCTAGCTTCACTTAGCATAATCTGTTCTAATGCCATCCATTTCCCTGCAAATTCTATGATTTTGTCATTTTTTAATGCAGAGTAATACTCCATTGGGCATAAATGCCACATTTTTTTTATCCATTCGTCTATTGAAGGGCATCTAGGTTGGTTCCACAGTCTTGCTATTGTGAATTGTGCTGCTATAAACATTGATGTAGCAGTGTCCCTGTAGTATGCTCTTTTTAGGTCTTTAGGGAATATACTGAGAAGGGGAATGGCTGAGTCAAATGGTGGTTCCATTCCCAGCTTTCCAAGATATCTCCATACTGCTTTCCAAATTGGCTGCACCAATTTGCAGTCCCACCATCAATATGATGTCTCTGGGTGAGGTATATCAAATATATGTTTATTCAGTGCAAAGTGTTTGTTTCCTTCAAGAAAATGTCTCATGATACATATAGGCCAGGAGCCAAAACCTGGAGACTTTCTCAGTTGAGAGAAGCCGGGAACTTTGTGTTTCATTGGAGAATTTCTGCCTAAATCTCAAAAGCAGGACCTCAATGACATGACCAGATAGTGGGTTTATTGGAGAATGTCCCCCATTCCTAAAATGATAGTATGGACTATATCCCGCTAGGCCAAGGGTAGTTTGGGCTTCTGCCTTCTATTTGATGCCATTTTCCCCCCCTCTGCTCCCCCACACCCCAGCTCACTCTTGAAAGGCCTTCTGTTCTGCCAGCCATAGTGACATCTGCTGGCGGACATGGGAAGTCACAAATCTGGGGGACCCTCTCAACCAAACCTTGTTAATGCTGCCATTTATCACAGGGGCAGGGGTGCGGGCTCTGGAGGGCTGGGGTTCCTGTCATTTTTCCCACACCCTCTCCCAAGAGAGCAACCGTGTCTCAAGCAGCCAGTTCCCACCTTCCATTCGCAGAACTGAAAGTCAGGCAGATGCAAACCCCAATGCTAGCGTGGGCCCTGGAGAAGAAGACACCACTTCAGGTGACAATAGACTTGACTGGATGCTTAGGGACTGAAGCAAGGCAGTTCTCACCCACCTCTGCTCCCTCCTCATTTTCAGCAGGCCTCTGCCTGTGGCTAGGAGAGGAGTGGAGCTCTGTCCCCCACCTGGCCCCGCTGTCTCAGCGCTGCTTTAGGGGCAAACTTGCAACTAGGTGAGTCGAAAGGGGATTATTCCAACTCAGAGTTTCTTTTCTTCTGATCTAACACAGGAGATGTCCACTTTGTGTTTCTGAGAACTTCATGGTGTCCTAAGAACTCCACTTCACTTTGGCTACTCAAAGTGGAGTCGCTTGGTCAGCAGCACCAGCATCCCTGCTCAGAGCCTGTGAGAAACACTGCCACTCAGAGGTGCTGGAGTTTTGCACTGACAGAAGACACTTTGAAAGAAGCCCCGAGGCTATATCTGCACACACCCAAGTTCATGTGCTTGTACTCCACACTGGGTTCGTCACCTTGGCGCCCTTGGCCCATCAGGCCAGATCCTTCTTAGTCTGTAGAGGTCTTCCCCCGTGCAATGTAGACATTCAGCAGCACCCATGGCCTCTACCTGAGTTGTGCACCAGCACCCCTGACTTGTGATAACACAAAAGGTCTCCAGGCATTGTCAAATGACCCGAGGGGACGGGGAAAGTCACCTCTGTTGAGACCCATCAGCTTCAGGGTCACCTGAGACCTTGTTACAAACACACATTCTCAGACCCCACCCCAGACTGGCAAAACCACGAACTCCAGTGGGGCTCAGGAAACTGGTTAACTCTCTGTGAGACACAGGCACTCTGAGGTGGAAGAGGACTCGGGAAAGGCCCTGCAGTGAATCACGATTTGGTGACAGAGAAGTCACAGCGGCCACAGCATGACCAAGAGATTACAGGCTGTGGGTGATAAAGAGCCCAAAGCTGGAGCCACCTGGGAGGGTTTGCAGCCAACACTTTCCCCTGTGCTGTCTCCATGACCTTGGCCAAGTGACCTGATCTTTCAGTGCCTCAGTTGTCACCTATGAAAAATGGGGATGACAGGAGAATTTGAAATAAACAAATGACAGGAGAGTTTGAAGTAAACATGTTTGGATGAAGAAAGGTGCCTAAGCTAGAAAAGTGTGTGAAATAGATAAGGATATAAGGTAAACATATTTTGATGTATTTTAGTACAACCAAAGGTGAGAATTTAGATAAGCAAGATGTAAGCAAGATGTGATGCAATATAGACACAATCTGTTAAGATAGGATAAGAAATAGAAGTTATGAAATAAACATGTTTTTGGTTTGAAGTGTTGTAAACAACTATAGTATTTAAAGACCAGGAAGGCTGAGCTCTTTGGCCAGTTTAGACCCACTATGTCGGTGGGTCAACATCGAGCGAACTGAGTCCCGCCAGCCTCTGTTCCTGTGCCTCCTGTGATGTGATGAACCTGGCGTGAATAAACCGAGCATTCGAAAAGGCATCTCGTGTGTAGTGGCTTTTTCTTCAGGACACAGATTGTCGGCCGGGAGCGGTTGCCTGGGGCAGGGCCGATCTTGACTCCAGGACCACCCGGGAGTGATCAAGGGACCTCGCCGCAGTCTCCTACTTGTGTCAGCGGACAACCAAAGCACTGTTCCTCCTGCAACTATTGAGGGATGAGGAAGCTTTAATGATAAGGTGCTTAGAAGAGTGCTTGGCTCCAAGACCTTCAGACAAGTCAACTAACTGGTCTTGTCTTCACCATCACTGGCCTGTCTTCCCCCCGATTGTTGAGTCCCCTACAAGCCAGCCAGGCATGTGCTTCATTCTCTGCCACATCCTCAGCAGGGAGCCCTGGCCTGGCCTGGACCAGGCTCTCAATGAACATCGGTGGAGAAAGGCCCAGTGTCCAGTGTCCAGTGCCCACGAGGACATGAGGACAACAGCAGAAGCCCTCTGTCTCAGAGCTTGAACTTTGCTGTGGATCCTGTATGTTCTGCAAAGGGACCCCAGCTTCCTAGATCCAATTCTATTAGAAGGTGTCCTTGCAAATGTGGCAACTGGGCAAAAGTGAGCTTCTCCGTCCGTGTGGATTAGACAGGACCTCAGGTAGATCTACAGGCATGCTGTAACCAACAGCCAATCAACACATGCTTAGAAAATCATGGAAAGACTAAAGATGGGGGCGGGGTGCTTCACAGATGCTGTGGGTTTTCTTCTTCTACTTCTAGGATTCTCTCTACCCACCTCCTGAAGTCAGTCATACAACTATCCCCATTTCAGATATGGAAACACTGAGGCCCCAAGAGGTTACAGAACATCCCAAAAATCATTATCCAGTAAGCAGTGAAAGTGTTCTTCTCATGCTGGTCTCTGATTCCAAACCCATACCTGCCTTTCTTCCCAGGGCACTTCCTGGTCTGCACACAGGGATTACATGCCTTAAGATTGGGAGGACAATCCTAATTTCAAACCTTCTACCTCATGTTATGCTGAAGACCATCCTTAGTAGCAGAGCACGTGTCTTATTTGGTTTAAAAACTCCATCTCTGGTAGTAATGAGATCTCTCTGCCACAGCCCCACCAGACAGCCATTTGGGACCACAGGAGTGTGAAGAAAGAGTGACCACAGGAGTGTGGAGAAAGAGTGACCACAGGAGTGTGGAGAAAGAGAATACAATTCAGGAAAGTGAAATACGAAGAAGCAAGAGCTGAATACACTAGAACAGACAGGACCAGCAGAGAGCCCAGCTGAGAGAGGCCTGGAGCAGGGTTGGGGCGAGCCAGCGCATTCCACGGGTATTGATGAAGGTCTGCTGTGTGCCTGGCACTATGCTGAGAAGTAGACGCTGCATTGAGTACAGTCTCTGTCCTTGCCCTGCTAAAGATCCCAGTCTGGGGATTCAAAGCTGGATGACATTGTCCAGCACTATGCCATTTCTTCACACCCCAGCTGACCTTCAGCCCCCAGCACCATAGCCCATTTGCCTACAGTGAAGGCCAGCAGCAGCTTCCCGTCATGGCTGGCAGGAGGGGGTGGAGAACTCCCAGCTCTCTCACCCTGTAAGAGGGCTTCTATTAGCAGCATGATCTACATGGACACCCAGCACTCCTTAGCAGGACTGTGCTTAGTCACTTAGTGACAACAACTGGCAGTTCCTAATCACTTCCTGTTTCCACCTGGAGTTTTCTAGCATAACCTCCCAAGAAAACTACTTGCTAACAAATCTGGATCACAGAGTCTCCACACTTTACCTCAGGGAAGCCAGAGCATGAAAGAAGATTCTAGAAAGATGTACAGTGATCCCAGTCTATCTGGCCATTTTATGCCTGAATTTATAGTACTCCTTGGCTGCTCTGACTGCCCTGATAGGTTTAGGAGAAAAGACAAGCCATATTTTGGCACGTAAAATGCATTCAGGCCGAGTCACTTTCACAGAACCTACCAAGTAGGGTAGAATCTCATGAAATTTTAAGTACAACAGAATGTCAAATGACTACTCATTCCAGTGAAGACATGCTGCAAATAAGACTTAGAAGATGTGCTGCAAACAAGACTTAGAAAAGTGTCCTCAGAGAAGATTCTATCATTCTGCATTTGCTTCTGAAAGTTGAAGCACACAGTTCTAATGAGCCCAGGAAGACAAGGTTGATACCCAGTTGAGTTGGCATATGATGTACCAGAGCTCAGGACTTCAGGGCTGCTGTCAGGTGGTTCCTGGGCTCTTCTGGTCCTCACCTACACTCAGTGTCTTTTTGTTGGTGATGTAGTTCAGCAATAAATTACTGGCCCAGAGACTTGTTCAGTATTGCTCAGCAGTAGCAAAACACTGTCACCAGTTGTAGGTAGCCAACTCCAGGTGAGAAACTTGATAGATGTTAATGCTCATGGCTTCACACCAGCAACCTGCCCCTCAGTGATCATGCTCTCTAAAATATACACCATGCTAAATTGTGTGGAAGCATTCTACGTCTAGCCAAACCACACGAGCTTTCAAAAGCAGCCCAATAACATTTAGAGGATTCACTCTCCATAGCAAGCTTGCCAATGCCTGAGTGCCCACACACTCTATTGGCGCCAACTTCACCTCATTTTAGAATGCACACATCCACCAAGATATCACTGCCTGTGGTGGTTGAGCGGCCTTTCCAATGGATGAGGTGGATGTGAATGTAACACGTGAATGAATTAGCATTTACCAACAACTGGAAGAAACAAATTCACACTCTATGATATGATGATGGAGCTCCTCTGTAATCTAGACCCTCCACCTCTCCTGCATCCTCTCTCTTTTCCTCTGCCTGGATGGACCTCCAACTCAACCCAGAAGGATGTGTCCTTTCTAGTCAGAAGCCCTGTCATGGCTTCCAATTCCAGGCCCTGATTCTGGTTAACGCAGCCAGAACTCACTTTCAAGGTAGTCTCTTCAGATCCCTTCCCTACCCTAACCACAGTGTGGGCTCTGGCCCCACCCTTACTCTCTACACCACCATTCCACATTATGGTCTTCCTGTCCCTCTCTGTGACCCAGGACTTCCCATGACCGACCCCACCCAACAACAAGCTGTTGAACCAGGTGCCATCCGAGGGAAGAAATGACCAGAGATGGCTAACTTGAAGATTTTACAGAATAGTTCATGAGACGAGGAATATCCTGAACCAGTGAAATGACATAAGAGGAAGTCAATGAATTCTAACCTCAAGGGAAAATCCTAAGGTACATTGGCTCTCAAATTCAGCTGCACACTGGAGCCACCTGGGAGCTGTACATAGTACTGACCGCTGGGCCACCCACTGGCCCTGGGCTGATGGAATGGCTCTGGGCTAAGATGGGACACTGGGGTTTGTAAATTACCAGTTGAGTATAATATAAAGCAAACTTTGGAGACATTGCTTTTTCTCCCACATGAAGAACTGTGTGCATACACATGCAGAAGTACACAAACCTGCAGCATAAGGCTCCTTGAGGCCCATAGATTAAAAGCACTGCAGTCACCAGTACCCTGGCTATGAACACCACCAGACCCCTGGAAGCCTCCTATTTCCACCTTCCAGGTGATCACAGCCCTGCCATCCAAGCATGGAGGAGTCCTCCCTGCTGCGAAATTTCAGTGTGCAGAATGGAGAGCCCTCTGTCCTTGGAGTCCCTGCTTTGAAAACAAGTGCACTGGAGAAGTTTAATTCAAGTGGGAGGCACATGGGCAGGCTTCCTGGAAGAGGCCCTATTGAAAGTAGGATGGGATCTGAGGAGTAGACCAGAGAGAGGAAAGATGGGAAGTACAGCAAGTACATTCAGAGCCGAGGTCAGGCCCAAAATACAATGTGGGCTGACAAGAGAGTCCTTGCACCAGGGTCACCAATTTTGAGAAGGCAATGAGGACTGCTGAAAAGAACAATTCCACAAAATTCCATGGAAACTCACTCATCAGACTTTTCTGAAAACACTGGAAATGCAGGTTTCATGCAAGGAACTCTGGGTGACAGATGGCAAAGTTTGCCAAATGCAAATATGCCTATCAGCTCTGAGAAGCCGTTCTCATTCACACTGCTTCAACCAGAAAAAAAATCCCCATGTGCTTACTGAGAACAAGTTAGCTTGTGCCACTTGAAGCTGCTTCCACAAACAGCTTCACTTCTGCACTTCTAAGCTGTTCTCCTCAAGAACTTTCAGAGCACAGTTCAGGCATGAAACACGAAGGGTGCCAGAAAGAGTTCTCTTGAATCTAGCATCATCAACTTGCAGGGAAAAAGAGGACCAGCTGAGAAGATCAGTTCTCCAAAGTCTCACTGACATCTATTTGTCACACTTGTTTACAACATTCACTTGAAGTGCAGGTACCCACATGAGTGAACTGTTTTTGATCAATGGCACAGAGGATTCAATGTGAAAGCATGCCTGTCACCTGTAAGAAGCACTTTTGATATCTTCTAGGTCACACAGAAAACAAATAGCATGTGCTCACTTACAACAAAGTTAATCAACAAAGCAAATTGAAATTTCTTGCAGCAAACAGCTTTCTTTCTCCCATTCCTCAGCTATTTTCAGCAATCACATCCAGAGTCCAATTCCAGCCCAATATAAAATGTGTGCTCCCAAGGAAGTCTGTATAATTGACATCACCCAACTTGGGGAGGCAAGGGGAATGCTGAGAAGATCAGTTCTTCAAAACTCCTACTTTTTCAAAAAACTCATTGAAAGGCAGGGCCCCACTTGCAGCCATCAGTGGTTGACAGATGGCACAGAGGCTTCAATGTGAAACCATGAATGTCAATCATTACAAGTGCTTCTGACACTCTAGTTCAACCAGGGACAGCCCAAAGTGCTCAACAAGAACACACTTTGTTCCTGCAAGTGGAAGCAGCTTGCATGAACTGCTTCAGTCAGGAAATTCCAAGCTCTTCTCAGCAAGCACATCCAGAGCACAGTTCTGGCCCAATAGAAAAAGAGTCCTAGCAAGAGGGTCCAACACCTACGATCACCTTCATAAGGTAGCTTCCCATCTTCTGTGTAGAAGTGGGTTTCTCCTTGGCATTTATGCTGTGGAGGAGACCACTAGGAGCTAAACTTCATGCAGGACCATCTGACCTGGACTTTTTGCAAGCCCTATGAAGCCCTCACACAAGATCAAATGCTACAGGATTTTGCAGAATAGTCCAGGCAACAGTAGACAGTCATTCATTGTCTAGAGTCTAAGATTCCTAGATGCATGGCATTCATTATCATCAAATGCACAATTTTGATCAAAAATCATATATATATATATCTTTCCAATCTGAATCAAAAAAATCAAAAATATCCCCAAATCCAAAGAGTGGATCCCCATTGTGATGCTACCAGTGGAAAATTCCACAGCTGACCTCAAGGGATGGTTCACAGTCAAAACACAGCTCCATGAAAAATATTACATGACATGACCTTCTGGTTATGTGGAAAGTGGCATGGGAAGTACACATGCATGTCTTCTTCAGACATGGGATTCATTTGCAGGACACCTTATGCAATTGAAAATACTCCAAAATGGGAGAAATCAGAACCATGTCTCCAAAGTATTTCAGAAGAGACCAACTCCAACAGTTTATCTATCTCTCATTGTGTGTGTGTGTGCTCTAGTGTGTGTGTGTGTGTGTGTGTGTGTGTGCTCTAGTGTGTGTGTGTGTGTGTGCTCTAGTGTGTGTGTGTGTGTGCTCTAGTGTTTGTGTGTGTGTGTTCTCTAGTGTGTGTTTGTGTGTCTTTGTTTCTGTTTGTACCATGATAGCCGATACTTCATTGCCCCTATTGGAAAAACTGACTCAGATAATGCCATCTGCCAAACTCCTAAAAAACAAACTTCTTGCTGATACAAGGAAACATTCCTTCCTGTTGGTTTGGATGTGTCCTTTAGGAATCACTGCTACATTTAGTATACTCAAATCATCACTGTAGATCAGGTAACAAAAACATATATATTTTAAAATAATAATATATTAATAGAAACAACAAATACAGGATAGATTAACAACTGTGTTACTAAACAAGGTCAAGGACAATGGCAAACTATAGATTCAAACTTTGAAGCAAATAGTAATCAATGTAAATATTCCTGGGCTGCCTCAGTCCCGCCCAGGCACACAGCAGCAGAATGGTTTTGCAAGCATCCTCAGGAGGGCTGCAGCCTTCTTTGTAGGATGAGAGGGAGGTTGAGGCTGGATCCACTCATCATTCTTTTGGGAGAGGCTCCTTTTCCTCAGCACAAAGTTGGATTCTGTGTGAGGGTTCTTTGCATAAAATACGTTGGCCTGCGCTGGAATCCTCAGCTCTGGGGAGAGAGAGGTGTACAAAATAAGGTGGCTCAGGAGGTGCTCCCTAGGACACCCCAACATCTGAGAGCCTGTGCCAGAAAAGGCCAGAGCCACACACCTGGGAGCTCTCCAATTCAGCACCAATACCAACAAAGACCACCTCCACAGTCCTCCCTGAGGAAGAACTAGGCAGAGCACTTCAACAGACCTAATGTCTGTTCCTACCAAAGGCTTTGGACTCCAGAACATCCCAGGTCCTCTTGCATCTGCCAAAGCACACCACTAGATTTACATCTGAAATCTCCCACAAAAGGCTCCTGTGCCGAAGATTCAGACCCCACATGAGCCATCTTCACAGGTGGGTTTGGAGGGAAGCATTGGATGGTGAGTGCTCTGATGTCAACATGAAATTCTTATTCAAGATGAATACTCTACTGGGAGGTGGGAGGGACTGGAAGAAAGGTTGAGCATGGTT
This sequence comes from Ictidomys tridecemlineatus, assembly GCF_052094955.1. Taxonomy (NCBI): domain Eukaryota; kingdom Metazoa; phylum Chordata; class Mammalia; order Rodentia; family Sciuridae; genus Ictidomys; species Ictidomys tridecemlineatus. The sequence goes on from NW_027524123.1 coordinate 105,281, forward strand.
GGAGGAAGACCTAAAAAGGGTTGTGCCCTGGGAAAAAATACCTTGTTCCTATTGGCTCCACTGAATCCTCATTCTCCATGTAGAGGTCCTCCTACTCCTCTCCATATTTCTCTCTCTCCCTCTCTGCCAGCCTCGTTCCCTCTCTCCCACTCTATGCCTTTGTGGCAAGGGCTGAGGAGCTCTCCACTGCCACACACTAGAGCTTTATGGACAGCCTCAGTGCACAACCAAAGAGAAAGCTATGAAACCCAGAGAAAAAGGCCTAGGATTCCTCTTCTGAGTTATTTTCCTCAAGTATGGCCACAGTGAGGACAGGCTACCCAGCATGGATACCACATTAGAGCCATGCTTCTGTGTTGGTGGAGCCCACCTCCATGTGGACCAGCCTCAGAGAATGGAGGCCACATTCCGAATGCTGCCCTATTGAGAACAATGGTTCCAAAGACCAGCAAAGGGAATGCTTCCCTCCAACATGGTGTATGGCCCAGTGGTGCCATGACCCTGGGTGGGGGAATACAACAGCCAGCTTCTCCTTCCTCTGAACACCTGTTTCCTGTCGCCCTCCTCTAACCTAGAGCCTGTTCTCCATCCCTTCTGGGTTGGATGTGGGGATCTCTGCTATGAATTTCTAAGGCTACCAAGGTCCCAGACAGACTTCCTCTTCCATAGATTCTACTAACCTAACAGTAGGTTAATATAGGAAAAAATTGATCCTAGAACTCATAGGGATGGTGGTCTTCAGCATACATAGGCTGGGATAATGGCTGCTGTGGTGTTTGGCTCACAAAAAACCAACCAATCAACCAACGAAAAAGCGCTGGCATTATTATCAGATGAGCTCTGTGGCTACGTGCTCAGGAAGCCCTCCTCTGACTTTAATTTGGAATCATAACCTGGCTATTGTGATCACTCCTTGGCAGGTGGACTCAGGTACAGACAACCAGGGAATTTGCCCAAACACAGATGATTCAGGCTGTCCCCCAGGCTGTGTTTTCTTCCCAATTTCATCCTGTTACTGCTTGCTAGAATCCTGGCAATGCTCTGCCCAGGCAGTGGTTTTCTGATCATACAGAAGGCTTTCAATCCTACTGCTTCAATCCACAAAATGCCAGTTCCCTCTTTAGCCCATGCATTCCCATGTTCCTCTGAAACCACTCCTATCCCAGACCACAGAACCATACTGCTCCTGGAAAGAGGCTTTCCTCCTCACTCCTCACTGATGTCAGCTTTAGATGCCTGTTCATGTCCAGGGGAGGCACCTGGTGGGGAGCCACAATATCCACTGGGGTATACCATTGGACCTCGAGACCTCCCACCAGCAGAAGTGTAGTTGGCTTTGTGCACGAGCCCCAACACACTCTGTTGGAGTGTTCTTGGGGGTCAGAGACTACTCTTTGGTGCTAAGAGTTAACTTGAGTCCACATCCTGACCCTTGCTCCCTGCCATCTGATTGTCCCACTTACTCTGACGGTGAGAGATGATTTGGCCCAGCTCATATTCCTCCGGCTTCTCCTGAGTAAGCAAGTGTAGCTCGAGGGCCCTGCGGATGACGACAGGAGCCCGATCGTGGCAGGTCACCTGGAGCAGCATGGGAGACAGGCCTTCAGGAAATGGGCCTTGAAGTGACTACTCAAGGACAGTGGGCAGGGGCATTCTGGAGGCACCTCCACTCTAAATACAAGGGCAACATCCATGACCCTACTACCTGAAGCTGGCCTCCTGCTCATCGGGCGGGCTCTTCCCATAGGTTACTAGCCCAATCCTTGTACATAGGACTTCCTGGGCCTGCCATTGCTCCTTGTGGAGCTGCACTCCTCTCGAAGTGAAAGGACCCCACTACCTGCATACAGATGCAATCTCATCCCAAAAGTTGGGAGGAATGAGACAATAGCCTCCAAGATCCCAGGTCTGCCCGAGGATGCAGGCGGCATTGGGAATGGCCTAGGCACAAAACCTAGAGGCTTTGGTCTAGATTCCAGGGACAAAAACAGACCCAGAAACATGACCACACACAGGAGTGACGAAAGATAGTCACGAGAGTTCCTGGCCTCCAGAGGCTCAGTGCTGGCTGGGGTGTAGGAGGGCACCTCATCCGGCAAGGGTGGTCATTGGGTTACCTGGACATTTAGTGTGCTTGCTCCACATCCATATCGACTCTGCAGAGAGACCCTCTCAGCTCCTTGTTCAAGGAACATGCAGAACCTCACACTGCTGTCCTCCTCCATAGACGTCAGCATCCCATACAGGGGAAACTGCAACCTAGGTCCCGTCCTGTTCTCATCTGTCACCCATACCGGCCTCTGCCCTTCTGGACTGCATGCTGCCACCTGACACACAGACTCCCTCAGACATGGCGGTGGACAAGCTGCTGCTATCCCTCATCTCAGCTCCAGCCCTTCACACTGACCTCTCCCTTCTTGATTCCCATCTATCCTCCTGATCTTCCAGAAGCTCCAATGCAAGAGGGCATGAGTAGTCCATGGTATTGGACCAGTGTCTGCTCCCCACCCAGGTGTAAGCACCGGGGGACACCCCTGCTCCCAGGCTTACCAGGACCTTCTTGGCCATCTTTGGACTTTGTGTTTCTAAGTGGACGTGAATTAAGCAGGTGTCTCCCACCTGCTTGTGGGAAAGTGGCCTGGAGGACTTGCAGGTTGATTCTGAGAACTGTGGGGGATGGAACATCATCAAACCCAGAAACAGAAAGCCACCCCAGCCTGTCAGTTGGCTCTATGGGCTTCTAGCACATATGTCCAGGTTATGAGGCTTCTTATTTCCCCAGGTGGGAGTGGAATGGCAGCACAAGTACAGCTTGAATAAGGTAGGTGTTTACCTCCTTTCCCTTGACCTCGGGGCGTTTCCTCACGATGAAATATTGTATTCCCGGATTCATGGACAGATACACGAGTGAGTGGTCAGGGACCTTGATTTCTGCAGAGCGAAGTGGAGAGAATTGTTAGGTGGCACTCAAGGATTATACCACAAAACACCCACAACCCCTGAGAGTCTCCGCCAGGCCCACCACACTTTGGTATTTTGGGGCCAAGGCCCACTTTCTCTTGGCTGTGAGTTATCCTGAGCCCACTGTCGATCATGTCTCCCCACTGTCTGATTGTCCTACTTACTCTCATCCTCAGATATCATACTCAGCAGCTCAAAGTTGTTCACATCCTCATGCTGCAACAAATTTTGGTCCAAGGCCCTGCGGATAAGGCTTGTCACCGTCTCCTGACAGGTCACCTGGATCAGGGTGGGAACACATGTCATCAGAGAATGGCTTTTAGAGGAGCTACCCAGAAGACTGTGGTCAAACATTCAGGAGAAATGTTAGCTACATATACAAGGGCACAATCTTGTTATCCTACTAACCAAGTGTGGCCTCCATATCCCCCCTGGGTTCTTGCAATGTGCTACTAGAACAATCCTGGTACAAATATCTGCCTGTACCTGCCATCTCCCCTCCCCCTGGGGAGCCACATTCCACTCAGGTCAAAAGACCAAACTGCCTATGCACAGACACACTCTCATCTCACTGAGATGGCAGCAATGGGCCAGGGATCTGCACACAAAGTGTGCTCTGGGATGCAGGCTGCCTTTGTGGGTGGAAGAGGCAGATGCACTGAAAATTTTGGTCCTTTATGCCACTACACAAAACAGACTCAGATACAAGAGTGTGCACTTGAGTGCTTCATGACAGCTCTAAGAGGCCCTGGGCTCTGGAAGCTCGGTGCGGGTCTGGTTGTAATGATGTACTTGACTCAGCACTGGCAGTCACTGAACATGTCTCCTCTGCAGCTGGACACCTGCAGCATTAGCGTGTCTACTGCACATCCATAGAAATTCTGCCAAGAACCCCTTTAGCTCCGTATTTACATACATGCAAAGGCTGACATTCCGAAGCTTTGGCATGACCTCCCAGGTGATCCCGACCCCAAATTCCTACACCTAGTCATGCTAAGGAGGTTCTCTTCCCTGCCACCAGGAACACATCCCCTCTAACATATGTGACAAGTCACTGCCACCTCCTCTGCTCCAACCTCACTAATTGAGAATACCAAGTTGTAGGCACTGCAGCCTGCACCCTGGACATATCTCTGCCTTCATCTGTCCACAGCACTTCCTTCTGCACTTCTGGCCTGCCAAACCCACAGTACACAGGCCCACGCACTGCTGGAGCTGGGCATGCTGATGCTCTCCCTCCTCAGGTCAAGCCCTTAAGACGGACCTCTCTCTATTTCCCACCACAGCCCCGGGGTTGGCTGTGTCTCCTGCCTTCCACTGTGTGGACACCCAGGAGGCAGCCCTGCTGTCGGGCTTACCAGGATGCGCTTTGTCTCCCTCAGGCTCTGTCCCTCTAGGAGGACGTGAACAAAGCGGCTGTCTTCCACCTGCTCACTGGAGTGAAGCAGTGAGGAGCTGCTACTGGTGACTTTTCTCAGGCACCACTCATTGCTTTGGGTGGCATGGGGCAATGATCCTGCAGTCACTGCAGAGCTGCTGCTCATAGCTGCTGGGGTCCTGGATGCCACTGCCACAGAAGGCTCCAAGAACTGTGGGGGATGACAACATCAGCAAAACCCAGCAACTGCACCCCACCCAGCCTGGAAGTTGGCTCTGTGGGCGTTCTACAACATCCATCCAGAACCTGAGGTTCTTGTCCCCTTGGAGGATGTGGAGTGGCACCAGGAGTAAAGACTGAAGAAGGTGGCTGTTTACCTCCTTTGGCTTGATCTTCAACGACTTGCTGGCATCTGTTTCCCGAAGAAGAAAGTTATAATCCACTCCTCCATCCAGGGCGTAATATACTTTCCCATCTGCAGGGATCTTCAGCTCTGGAGAGGCAGGGGCAGAGGCGTGGTAGGTGACACTCAAGAAATACACTACCCAACATCCCCTACAACTGAGAGCCTCTGCCAGCTCAGGTCTCACACACAGACCTGAGAGCCCCCAAATCCAGCTACTGTTCCACCAAAGACTCCCCACTGATTCCTCCCTGAGGACCCTCTATGCACAGGAGGTCCACTACAGGAACACCTTTCAAGGAAATAGCCCCTCGCACCCCAGACCCTCTTAGTTCATGTTGGACCCACCAAAGAGAAACAGCTAGACTTTGTATCTGGATTGGTCCCCAAAGACTCATGTGTTGAAGATTTCCTCCCCACTGCAGCAATGATCACAGGTGGGTTTGGGGAAAAGCACTTGATGATGGGTGCCTCCACCTTGCCAGTGGATTCATCCACTCATATAGGGCTACACTAATTTGAGGAGTATGGTTTGGAGGTGTGTTGAGCGTGGGTGGAGGATGTCCACAGCCAGCAGGGCTGTGCCATCCAGAGCAATATATTTCTCTTGAGTTCCCCACTTCTGCATTTCCTGCTCATGAGTATAATTCTCATTCACATTTTTTAATCAATTTATTGTTATACTTCTTGTTCGGCTTGTGTTTCTCCTTCTTGTTCTTGTTCTTCTTCATCTTCTTCTCATGCTTCTTCTTATAGTCATCTTGACCTTCTTATTCATTGTCTTCTCCTTCAACTTATTTTCATTTTTCTTCTCCTCCTCCTCCTTCTCCTTTTTCTTCTTCTTTCTCTTCTCTCTCTCTCTCTCTCTCTCTCTCTCTCTCTCTCTCTCTCTCTCTCTCTCTCTCTCTCTCTCTCTCGAAGAGTTTACAAGCTGTGAAGGGTTCTATTCTACCACACACTTCTCTCTAGAAATGGCCTCTGGTCCTAAATGGACTCAGTTTGCAGTGAATAGAAAGATTGGAAGCCAGAAATGATTCTTCATTGAACTGCTTTTCTCATGTACTCATCTAGCTCAGGAAAGGCTGCCAAAGTAGGCACCCTGTGGTTGTCTGTCTTCTTTGAAACAAGACAAAGAAGCCTCTATTCTTGGGCCCTTGTGGATAATAGCTTTGCAATGCCTCCTCAGGCCAAGGAAAGAACACATGTTAGGCAGGTCCACAGCCCCTGGGGAACATGAAGAACCTGCAGATTTATGCCCCATCATTACACTTTGTTTTATGCAAAAGTCCCACCATACTCTTCCTGGGCATTGGGCCAATGCACACTGTGTTTTGGCTCCCAGTTATCGTGAGCCCACTGTGACTCACTGCTCCCTACCCTCTGATGGCTCCACTTACTCTGATGGTTCGAGACAATTTGCAGAAGCTCGTAGTTTTTTGGATCCTCCTGCTGGAGCAAGTGTGCATCTAAGGCCCTGCGGATGATGACTGGAGTTGTGTCCTGGCAGGTCACCTGAGCAGGGTTGGAGAAAGCTCATCAGAGAGGGAATTTGGGAGTAGCTACCCAGAGGACAGTGCTCGAGGACAATCAGAGACAAGTGAGCTCTCAACACAAGGGCACCATCTTGATACCCTGCTACCTGAGGCCTTCATGTGATCATGTGGGGTCTTCCTATGAGCCTCTAGTCCAATCTTGGTACAAGAGTTTGCTTCAACCTGCTATGCCCTACAGGGACAAGGGAATAAGGACCAAAAGGCTTTGTACAGACACACTCTAGTCCCATCAAATGGGAGGAATGGTCCAGTGGACTTCCATATCCCTGCTCTGGTCTGGGATGCAGCTGCATTTTTGTGTGGACCAGGCACAAACCCTAGGTGCTTTGGTCCTGACAGCCAGGGCACAACACACACTAGGACTCTTTAATGATAGGCATGGAAGCTGCCGGGCTCGAGAGTGTCAGTGCTTTCTGGGGTATCAGGAGGTTCGGACCCAGCAGGTGCAGTGGTTCAACATGGCTCCCCTGCAGCTGGACACCAGAGTCTCATGATGGATACTCCACACCCAGGAAAATTCTGCAGAGCCACTAAATCTATTCACATACATGCAAACTAGGACACTAATGGGCCCCTCCAAGGCCCCCAGTTGTCTGTGACCCACACCTACCCACCCTAATCATTCTACAATGGCTCCCTTCCCTTCAACCAGCAACATGTCCCCTCTCACACACAAAAAAATGACTGCCAACACCTCTGCTTCAACCTCCATGGTTCAATACACTCCTCCTCAATACCAAGGTCAGTAGAGGATGGCCTGTACCCTCGATATTTCTCTGACCTCCTCTGAACCCAGCACTCACTCCTGCACTTCTGACCTGCACACCCCAAAACACGCAGGCCCACTGGCACCCAGACCTGGCATGCTGCTGCTCTCCCGCCTCTCTCTTCCTCACTTTCTGCTCTCCTTCCTGACCTTCCAGAAGCTCCAGTTAAAGAAGACAGGCCTAGTCCAAGGTGTTTGCTGTGGACTCGGTCTTCCCCAGTGTGGGCTCCCAGGAGACTCCCCTGCTCGAAGACTCACCAGGATGCTCCTATACTGTGTTGTGTTTTCATTCTCCAGGTAGACGTGAATGAGGCACCTGCCTCTCACCCGCCTGTTGTACTGGGGCCGTGGGGAGTACCGAGTGGAGACCCCTGATGTCCTGGACTCCAGCTCTGCCCCTTCCCAGGGAGAAGGCTCTGGCTCTGGGGTTGGCTTAGGAGCCGTGACAGGAACTGAGCTTGTAGCTAGAGGAGAAAAGATGCCAACATGACTGCCTTGCCCTGACCTTTGCACAGACAGACAATACCCCTGGCTCCCAGGAAGAACTCAGGCCCTTAGCCCACACAGGACCTCTTTGCAGACTGGGATCACTTCCTGAGTGGACAAAGGCTTATCCTAATTTCCAGCCCAACACCAGGCATACAGACTCCCTGCAGTGTGACAGCAGTCGGACCTTTCCTCATATACCCTTAGGTACTCACCACAGTCCGCCTGGCTCTCAGGCTCTGCCTGGCTTGATATGTCATCTTCAGTTGGGGCCAAGAGGTGGTGTGCTTGGTGCTCCAGGAAGAGATACATATACGGCAGCAGCAGCTGCAGACTCAGAGAGCCTGGAGGCTGATGGAAATCCTCGGTGAAGAAGTTCACCCAGGTCCCCAGGAAGGAAGGTGAGGCACTGTGGGGAGGCAGGTGTGGAGTCAGCAAAACCCTGGCCTTGCCTTCGCCACGGCCTCCAGAGAAAACCTCTGACCCTACACTCCTGAACCATCCCTGGCTCTGAACACACCAGTCCACCCCAGACAAGTCACAGTGGCTGTACAGGCAGGGACAAGACAGGTCGCCACAGGCAAAGAACCTTCAATCAAGGAGCACTAGATCCATGGTTTGACCAGCTCTCCCCTCCTCTGGGCAGGCCTGACACTCTTCTTCCCCTTGGCTACGTGCTCTCCAACCTGGAATGCACCTTTCAGGAGTGTCTGTCCTCCTGCCCAGTCTTCTCAGGGCTCAAGAGACACCTCCTCCCCTGGCGTGGGCTGCAATGCTACCACATTCTCTGTGAGCTCTCACTGAGTCCCCCTGAGTAGCAGTGGACCTCTCTTTTCCCATGAGTGCAGACCACATCTCTGTGGCCCTGGGGGAGGACAGGGAGGTGTGATGTGGGGGGATACATTGTCCCAGGGGCTCTACCAGAGGACCATGACTACCTACAACTCCCCGCCGTACCCCTCCTACTGTTGAAGCCCCACACCTTACACTGCAGGCAGAAAACAGAATTGGGGAGAGCAGTCTTTCCTCAGCCTTCCCAAGTCAAATCACCTTGCAGGTCCCTATTTTGGAAACAGACCCCAAGCCCATTCCATGTTGAAGTTGGTCCAGGGGTTTACCATAGTCACTGAAGAGGACAACGTGCAGTTATGACTCATGGAGTCAGGGATGCAGTCACATGTAGGATATGTACTCATGGCACCTGCGGTTTTAGCCTGACCCCCATGAAAAGGGACACAATGGCAGTCATTTGCACCCCATTTTTTACTGAATTATGAAACGTGACTGGAAACATGTCTTCACACAGTGGGTGCTTTCTCTGTGTTCATCAGTGAATGAGCCCAAACTGCTGATTCCCACATATCTCTGGGTGTGGGAGCTGCCATGTCCAAAGCCCCTGTCCAGCTATGTCCCAGCTAGGACGCTCTGTCCCACTATGGAAACTAACATGTCTTTATTAATCCAAAAGTGCTTTTCCCAAGGCCCGAGTTTTGAGACGCCTCTGGCACAGATCTACGTTCTTCACGAAGCCAACATCACACCAGAAAGACCACCTGGCCTCGCTGAGTCCACCTGGGAATGAGCTCAGTGCACACCATTGAGCTGTGGTGCCCAGTGTGTGGGGACTGCTCCACGGACCTCTGTGGATCAGCTGGAGTCAGGATGGTTTCTCTCCCTGAGAGGGGAGTTCACTGCCCTTGCAAGGCTGTGGCAGGCACCTCCAGGACTTGTCCCATTTGGGGCTGACTTTCCACTATGAGTGTGGTCCTCTATCTCATTAGGTATCACAAACCTTTGGGTCCCTGAGAGGTACATGGCAGCCCCAAACCCAGGCATGAGGGGGCTACACACTTGGGCTTGGTGGTCTGGTGCTTACCTTGGGAACAAGAGATCCAGCACCTGCTGGGTGAGGATGGAATCCCAGGAGATTAACCCCATGTTGCTGCTGAAATGTAGGTTCCTCCCACCAATGTCAGGCAGGAGCTCATTCCTACGCTGGTCCTGCCTGTAAGGTTCAAGGCTCTGTACCCTGAAGGGCTCCTCCGTGTTCTGATCATTTTCACCCTGGGTTGGGACCAAGAATGGTGGGTTCAAAATGGAAATGGTGACAAACAGAAAAATGACTTGTGCCAATACACTAGAGTCAAAGCACAATGGGACAGTTCCCATCAGTACAAAAACACACACACACACACACACACACACACACACACACACACAGTCAGAATAAGAGTCCTGGGCCATTCATGAGGGATCAGACCAGAGGGCCTGCTGGGCTCACCTGCCCTGTGCTACTCACTGTTACTCTTGAGCTCCTCTGCGACAATTGCCAGAGGATCTGGCGTCTAAGATGAAGCCTCACCCAGTGTATCCACAAAAGGGCTATTTGGCCCCCCTGAGATTCCTGGGAGCCTGAGGCTCGGCATTGTTTGCAAGGACAGGGGAACATCCTTCTCACTCCAGTTTCTCCAACCAAATGAGCTCGGATGGCTTGGTCAGTGAAGTGGGTGCCTGGATACCAGGGTTCCATGTTCTGTTTGATCCATTGTCAAGGCAATGATGTCATTTCCTGTGCCCATACCTGAGCCTCTTTTCACATAAGACCACTTTCAAAAGCCCTATGGGCTGCTGATTTCTCCTCCATGCCTACCCATCTCAGGTGCGCATGTGTTCACCAACAACTACCCAAACATCCCCACCAGCATCTGCCCTGCTTGGTGCCACTAGAGTTCCAGCTTGGAGCCTTCAAAAATGCATTCACAACCAGTCCTTCCCTCTCAGCAGCTTTTGGACCCTGGTCCCATCATTGTGCAACTCATGGTGTGCCCAGTCTTTTCTGGAAAGTAGGGTAGCATCTAATCTCTAGTGTTTACTGTGTCTATTGGCCCATAACACCCTCTATTGTCTCTGAAACCAGAGATGGGACTCCCAGGTGGCTAAAGCACAAATGTAGAGATGGGACAATCACAAGAAGGGGAGAGACAAAGAATGCACCCTAACTCAATCGCGCCTGTGTCCCACACAGGGACGTGGCCAATGTCCGTCCTATCCTGGCTGCAGTTCCCTCTCTACACCATGGCGAGTTGGAGGGGACTGAGATGCAGAGGCTGCTCCCCTCTGCCATAAAACTTCCCAAAGCTTCTCCTAATATTTCAAAAGGGCCAAGTGTGTCTAGTGTTGGGGTCTCACAGAGACTCCGAGGTACCACAGCATCCTGCTGCCCAGAACCGGTTCACCCCTCACCTCAAGGGGGCTCAGCCTCTGGATTCATGGGAATTGAAGTGGGTACAGGTGATGGGATATCATCTCCAACACCGAGTTATGCCAAGTCCATGACCCCTGTCTGCATCCCTGTCTCCAGCACCACTGCCCTCCTCAGAGCAAACAAATCCATTTAGCAAGTGTGTCCTGTGATAAAGACATGACAGTCACCCATCCTCTCATTACAAAAACACTGAGGCTCAGCCAACATGGATCCTACTAGGAACACAGGCATAAACTCAGATTCTCATCCTCCCAGCTGAGACTCAGTGGAGCCTGGACTCCCAGCCTCCTGAGTCAAGGAAACAGAGGTACCTAGCCGAGCCACCTTGGATGCAGCTGCACACAAACTGAACTCATCAATGCCCCTTGCGCTCAGTTGTGAGTAAGAGGGGAGGTGGTGTTTCACAACCCTGGACATCAAGTGCAGTCTCCAGGCTTTGGGGTGTGCCCTGGTCTCTCTCTATCTGCCCAGGCCCTCCAACCCACACTGGCCTTTTACCCAGCCTCCTCCTAGGTCCAAACTCAATCCTGCCTCTCAATTTCTATTGCCTTCCCCAACACACTGCTCCCCAAATTGAGCAGGGCTGGCTCTCTGTTATCATGCTGGTGCCAGCAGCAATGCCACCCCACTGACATAATTCTGAGTCCCAACCTAGGCACTCCAGCTGTCTTTGCCACACCTGGCCTGTTTGGGCTCTGGCTCTTGCTCTTTTCTTTCATGTGCATGTGTTTCGAGGTTTTGAGTTTCTCCCACTGCAGAACTGCAGCTGTAGCAAAATAGAGCTCATGAGGGTGACATTCTGAGCCACGTCCGATCCCATCAGGACTGTTAACTGGGGTGATGCCGGAACACAGTGCTGAGTGAACACATGGGAGGTGGTTGGACCCACCTTGCCTATGAGTGGCTTCCTTTCAGGACAGGAATGTAGGGATGGAAGGCCCTGGCGTGGGATGCTTTGCACAAGGCGTGACCATGGGCTCTCTTTCCTGGCAAAAATGGCTCTACTCAGCATGGAGAGCACTGTCATTCCTGGTGGCTAACAACAGCCCTGGACCCCAGAAAGGAACCCACACTCAAGATTTACGTCTGAGTGTGCGTGTCCTCAAGGAAATGAGGTCTCCTGATCCCAGGTGCAAAGGGGTAAGTCCTCTAACTCCAGGGGCCATGAAGGGACATTTGAGTTTCCCTTGTCCTTCTTTCCCTCTTCTGAACCCATGGTGTCCTCACACTAAACACAGTTAGGACCCTGGGCTCATTCCCCAATGAGGATCATTAGGCTCCATAAAGAACAGTCTCTAAGATGCTCAGTGGACCAACATCCTCTGCACAACCCATAACCCTATTCACCCAAGATGCAAGGATTTCTATTCAGGAAAACCAGGAAAGGGAGAGCCTTTGTCAAGGACACAAGGACATTAGTGAGTGAGTAGTGATTAATGGATGGAGAACTATTTCCACCACCAACTTCCAGGAGCATATATGGCCCTTTGGAGAATTCTGCATTGTGTTGGTGATTAAGGAGAACGTGTGAATCCAGGGGTCACTAGGTCCTCTCAGCCATAAGGAGGGAAACTGCCATAAAGGAACTAGGACAAGGGTGCGAGGAATGCTCACTGGGGGGAGATCGGAAGGAAGGAAAGTGTACTCATTACAAAAGTGTCACCTGAAAATTCTTAGCCAGCCAAAAGTCGTGCGAACTTGTGTGGAAAAAAGAGTCTTTGCACAGTGATGAAGCTAAGAGCTCACATGATGGAACACAGCCTCAACTGGGACCAAATCCAATATCTGATATTCTTGTAGGAAGAGGAGAGTCTGGACCCAGATACCAGGGAGACTGGGGGATACCGGCTATGTGAGGTTGGAGCCAGGACGGGATGCCCATATGGGAACCACAGATCGTGGGCAGCAATAGGAGAGTGGGCAAGAGCTGGGAGAGTTGGGGGGACAGTCCCCTAGGAACCTGTGAGGTGTTTTGGCAGTGGGACTGCCCAACACCTAGTGTGTTGAGCCCCTGGAGCTTGAGGGAAGGCCCTTCCTCTGTGGTTGGCCACCCAGTTGACAGAGTTTGGTTGTAGCAGGCCTAGGACCCAGCTGAAGGTCTGAGCATGTTGGCCATGCAGGATGGATCGGGACCACAGACACACTCTGATGACTGTAGGGTCTCAGCCCTGCATCAACACAAGCACCAAGTCAGGCCAAATGGGGAAAGGCCTAGGAACACACTCTGGGGGCTGGTGCCTATATTACTGGGAGCACTTCTGACCCCAATTCCCTGAACTGCTGCCAACACAAGCTACAGAGGAGGGTAGAGGGACACAGAGCATGGATCGTCCCCACTCAGTGGGCCCAGGCATGTACCATGGCCAGCAGCCTCCTGCCTTGCCTGGTGAGTCCTGAAGCGGCCCCCTCTTCCCAATCTGAGAGCTCTTCCCTTCCTCATGTGCCACTACCTTCCCACTGTCTCTGGAAATATCTACTTGGTGTGGTCCTCTGGCAGTTTATGATTTAAGTTAAAAAAAAAAACAGATCTTGGTGCTCAAAAATATTTGATTTGCCCATCCTCATCCCCCAACCCCAATATTTTCATTATTTCCTCAACATATGAAATTTTACTAGCAAAAAGTTAATTTTGAATTATACAAAGTTGATTCAAATAACATTGGTATACATAATCAATCACCGTACTTTCAATGTTTGTTCTCCTTTCCTGTTAGAAACTGCTGGCAAAAAAGAGAACAGAAGGGGCTGGGGATGTGGCTCAAGTGGTAACCTGATCGACTGGCATGCGCAAGTCAGTGGGTTCGATCCTCAGCACCACATAAAATAAAATAAAGATATGTCCACTGAAAACTGAAAAAATAAAACAAACAAATAAAGAGAACAGAGGACAGACTCATGGAAATGCTTGAACTGACAAGAAGCTCCCACTCAAGCTCAGCATTCAGTCCTGGACAGGGTAAGACCAGGCCACTTTGACATCTACTCCAAAGAGTCTACCAGACAGAATCCTCTGACTGATCCCTGAGTGAGCCATAGGAACTGGCTAGAAAAGCCTTCACATCCTCAATACATTCTTCACTTCAGAATACTGGACAAGCATTGATATCCATCTCTCCTTACCTTGCTCCCCCGACAACCATTCTTCAACAAATTCAAAGGACCAACTCATGCAAGCACACAGAAAGGGGTGTTTACTACACACATCCATGTGCCAAAACGACAACTGGTATTTCTTGTTTGGGCTATTTCAAATAAAATCACTTCTGCATGACCTCCACAAACCAAAGGAAAATATTTGTGAAATTCCCACGTAGAAGACAAGATACACTTGCCAAGGAGGCAGTGCCAAGAATTTTGACACTCCAAATGTGGAGTGTGTGTTTAGGAGGCAGTCACAGTTTCCATGAGAGAGTCCCATGAAATCAATTAGGAAGATCCATGCTCTAGCCCTACCATACAAGTGATGTGACCTTGAAAGAGTCATTTAGTCTTAGCAACCATCACAACTAACCACTAAGTCAATGAATAAAGGTCCTCAGGTGTCAAGCTACAAAATGTGTGATGACCATGGATGAGGATAGGTGGGAGAAGTCTCCCCCTCTAACACAATTAGGGAACATGTGCTGCCCTCAAGTGGCTGGGGGGCCTGGGATCCTGCCACAGAAGGGATTCCAAACCTCACATCCCTTGACCCAGGCCAGAAGACCAGGTACAGTCCAAGGACCCTGGGGTGGCCCAATGGCAATAAAGGTTAAAAGGAACTAGGGATCTGCCTGGACCCTCAATCCTCTACTCTGAGCAGTGCTGCATGATGAGGCCAGAGGTCATCCACAGCAATCTGCCTTTACAGGAAAACAGGTACTGCAGGTTGCCTCTGGCTCACTGAATCAGGGTGGTCTTTTCATAAAGCAAGACCACTTCCTCACATTTGACCAGCAGCTCATGCGCTGACAGCACAAAGGCTGGCTTGACTCAGGCCCTGAGAAACAAAATAAAAAATTCATAGCAAATCCATCTTTAGCTCATCTACATCATCAGGGGCTCTGATTCACTTCCGTCAACAAAGGGGTCTGAAATGGTGTCTAAACACGCTGGGGACTCACCTCTGTGTGGAACTCTTCAGGAAAAAGGGGATCAAATCTCATGAAGCAACTCTTCTCTCCTCTAGCCCATGGGCAATGCAAGGAACTTGCATGATACCAGAGGCTCACTCTCTCTTCTCATGTCTTCTGGAAAGGAATCATTAATGCTTACTTCAAGGTGAAGCAGAAGCCTGAATTCCCAGCTGCACAGAAGTGTTTGAGGGCAGTGTCTCCCTTAAAACCCAAAAATAAAAAAAACAGGTCATTAAACAGGCACATGGAGTAGAGTACATGATCAATGATCCCTCCTCCCTGGAGCCTTCCACATGCCCATCTTCCACATTCACAGTGCAATGCTTGGCCATTCTCAAGACCAGGAGACCATGATGCTCACCAGGAAGTCAATAAGGAACATGAACAGAGCAGCATGGATTGCAGAAGGTGGCACACCAAGGATCTTCAGCTCTGCTGCTAGAACACAAGAACTTAACTTCAGTATTGACTTTCTGCCAACTACCAAGTACGATAGCAGTGTCAAGCCCAACATGCAGATATGCAAGTAGTAGGTGACATCCCGCATCCATTCACAGAAGTGGGCAACATCTGCAAGGGAACAAGGAAGTATCTTATCCTTCCTCATAAAAATCATCAGAAACAAAATTAAATGGATGCAAGACTTCTCATTTCACTATTACGTAGCTGTTGGAATTCCCTATTAAATAATACCTCCTCCAAAATAAAAAGTATCTCAGACATGTGTCAACTATTCAATGGATGACATTTTAAAAACTATGGCCTTTACTTAATATTTATGTATGCTATATCCCTGCCTAAGGCTCTTTGGGAAAGGAGCACATAGAATTGGATCTTTGAAAATCTCACATTTGCTGATAAATATTTCTGCTGATCTCAGGCATGGCAAAGTGAAAAGTGGGACTCTGGATATTCAAAGAACGCAATGTTGTGGGATTTGTGTCCCTGATCGATACATAGCAATGGTTTCTATGAAATCCAGTGAGGGAGCAGGAGTAACAAAGCTGATTGCACAGATGACCTCAGGGAATGCTGACAGGTAGGCCAAATGAAAAATATGTCCCAGCTGACCGTTGGTATTTGGGCTTCTGATCCCAGTCCTGTTTTTTAAAAAGGTGCAGACAGGCAGTGTTCATTAAAAAATGTCTACCATGTAAAAGTGGGTAATTTAAATGACATCTAGTTACACATCTGATAGAATGGTCTGGCAACATATGAATTTCATTCTAACAACAACAACAACAACAACAAAACATAGAAAATGAGACATAAAGATAAAACCTTGTCTTCACCAGGATGCCTAAAAATAGGTTTTATTTGGCTCATGCAAATATCTTTCAATAGAATTTCTGATTTCTGAATGAACCCATTCAATTTTATACTGCACAGATCCCAAGGTTTCTTTACACAATATTCTCTTCTTTTTAAAGCCTCACATAGAAAATGTCTCACAGGACATAGGAGGGGAATGACCCAAAGGATGACAGAATGGCTGGAACCATTCTCAAATGTGCACATACAGTCAAAAGTTTGAAGGCACCTAATTATACTCTAAAACAATTATGAACCTATTTGATCCATTAATTAATAAATATCACCACTTTACCACTTGAACCAAATCACAGAAAATTGGAAACAGATGATCATTGGCTTTGATACCTTTACTTCCATTTCATTACCCAGAGATGATCAGAATGCCTAAGGTCCTGGGGATATATTTTAGCTCAGCCCATGGTATTGCTTCATTGTTTTATTATTTTGTAAATAATAAAATATAACTTCATGTTGGATGATATATTCAAGCCATGAATATATCATCCAACATTGTTCTTCCCAAAACATTAGCCCAATTTCTGTGCATGCTCACTTACTATTTAGGAATTTTACTTATTGTTTGAACGTTCTAGAGGACCTGTTAGACTCGTAATGGACAAATAGTCCAACATACTCTTGAGAACATATGAGTGCCATAAGAAGAAAATAAAGTCAGCCTACAGCAATGGGCAGCTGCCTGCCCTCGGCTGGGAGAAGCACTGGAGAGGGCACCAGGGCTGCTGGGCAGCAGAGGCCTCCACAGCCCTGCAGGGAGCCTGGAGCACAGCTCTGCAGAACCATGCTCAGCCCTGGACAGAGGCACATGAGTTCCCATCACAGGCTAGAGTGTGACAGTCCCAGGTGCACGCCTGTCATGCCAGCCACCAGGGAGGCAAGAGGAACGTTTGATGTCAGCCTTGGCAATTTAGACCCTGTGGCAAAGGGGAAAGACAGTTACAGGGGTCTCTGAATGTGTAGCTCAGGTACATCACTTGTCTAACAGGCTTAGGGTCCTGGGTTCAATCCCCAGAACCACACATATACCATAAAGTGAACTTGGAACATCATTTAAAATGATGGGTCAGGTACACAGAAGGATTTCAATATCACCTCTAAGAGGAGCTCAACTTGAGATTAGAAGGCAACAAATGACCACCCGGACTATTGACTCAGTGTCTGAAACCCTCTTTGAGCGTGGGAAGAACTGCTGGCAAGATACCAGAGGACCAGAGTACTGTGGCCCCTGTAGGGGTGTCTCTTGGCTACTGACAAAGATTGTTCCCCTCCTGGGGCAGCTGAGAGCAAGCTGGGCCTTGATGCAAGGACTAGTGCTTTAGATATAGACTATGCAAGCAAGGGACAATGTCTTTAATAAAACTGGAATTAAGAAGTCACTTTGATAAAATTTTAAAAAAAAGAAGAAAATAAGGTCAAGTAGAGGAATGGGCAGAGGCATCCAGAGGAAGCCCATTTTCACAGGAGAAAATCCCCCAAAGAAAAGCATCAGAATAGATATCAAGAAAAATACTGGGCTGGGGATGTGGTTCAAGCTGTAGCATGCTCACCTGGCATGCATGTGGCCCGGGTTAGATCCTCAGCACCACATACAAAGAAAGATGTTGTGTCTGCCGAAAACTAAAATATAAACATTAAAATTTTCTCTCTCTCTCTCTCAAAAGAAAAAAAAAGAAAGAAAAGAAAAATACCAACAAAAACAGTGTCCTCTCACTTTGTATCTACTCATCATGCAAAAGTTAGAAAGTTAGATAATACAATCCTGGCCACATACAGAGCTATTCAGAAGAGCCACTTGGCAGTGCTAAATCAAAGAAGTAAACATACATACTTTGACCTAGAAATTCCACCTGTCTATAGATTACCCTCATAGTGCTTAAGCAGTTTCACAAGGGGACATGCACAGGAAAATTTATCCTCATGTTCCTTACAGAGTTGTCTGTGCTTACAGGGAGTTGAGGGCTGTCAGGGTGCCCATAGGTGGGAAAGTCAAAAGCTAAAAATGTAATGGATGCCAACCTGGATATATTAATAGAAATCAATGAAAAACAATAGATTGATACATGACAATAAAATCCCTGAGTTCAAGTTCTTGCTATCCTACCTACCAACAATCATGCTTGGTCAAGATACTGACGTACTTCAAGGCAAAAAAGAAAGAAAGTATTATGCCATCATTAGTTTTCTTAAATGCAAAAAAGGAAATGGTAATATTTACTGAGCCATGACCTGTCATACATAATATGTGGGATTATTGTGGACATGTTGGTAAATGATTATCTACTCAGATATGTTCCGTGACTCACCAAATGCAAAGGCCCATGAAGAATTAGTCTCCACACATGAATTCTTCCTCAAAAGCCTTGAGTCAACAGGGGCTTCGCAAAATGGCTTCTTGGCCAACTTGATGACCTCCTCCTCAGGCAATGCTTCCACCTGAAAGATGTCTCCAACTTGTTCTCGCTCACATTTCCACAGTGCCGTCAAAAGAAACAACATCTGATACTCTATTGAATAAATCCTGAAACGGACCGAACACCGTACTTCCTTAAATATTTTAAAATTATCAAATGCAACTTCAACTCAATAACTTGTATTAGGCAAAATGCAACCTTAACCTCTTACACTGTGCTCTTTTACAGACTCACGTGTCCTAGGTTTTGACTTAACTGGACACTGAGCAGTCAGAACACGTGCTACTTCACATTCCTTACAGGTGTTCAATTCATCTCTGCCAAGCTGAATACAAATCCCTGGTCACTTGAGAATGGAAGCATATCTCCCACAACAGCATGCATCAGGAAACACTGAGGTTTTCATTAAAATACCCTTTTGAAAATCACCTAAACCCTGCCAGCTCACTTTTCTCATCTCTAAAACGAAAGGTCCAACAGGACTGTCCACCTCGTGATTTCCCTGGAGTTTCCTAGAGGAATCAGGCTTAGGCTGGTGTCTGAAGTCAAGCATGCAAACAACCCATTTTAGCAATCAACCGCCGTCACTGGGAATCATCCCAGGGCACATTCTGCAAAAGCTGTCCCCAGGCGACTCTCTCACACACAGTGGAGAACCTGGGGCCCGAGGACTCCCTCCCGTGATGCCCACCCTATCGCTGCTCTCTCCTTGGCACTTCCAGGAACTGCACTGCTTTGCTGAATCCTTAAAACCCGCAGGGTCTCTTCCCATGTCCACCAGGAGCAGGAAGGAAACAGGACTTAAACCCCAGAATCCACAGGTGCCACAGGAAAACAAAAGGACACAGAGTCAGTGACACCTGACACCTGGGCGGGTCTCCCTTCTAAATGCCTCCTGCCCCCAGGTCACCTGGGCTCCCCTCCCCTCTCCAGGGGCCTGTGGGTCAGGCCCCCTCTTCTCCTCTGAGGTCCGTGGCGCAGGCCACACGGCTGAGGCCACCGCGTCCTGAACAGGACCCTGCAGGTCAAACTCCACCCGCTGTGACCAGCAGCTCCGCCGAGGAGGGCCCTCAGGTGAGAACCGGGACCGCGGGGTCCGTGGTGGGCGCTGAGGGGACCGCCCCGGCGGCTCCAGGGGACAGGCAGCCGGGACCGAGGCTCCAGGGCGGCGGTAGAGTCCTCCGGGTCCCCCCTCATGTGGGCACCTAGACCGGGGCCGCTCCTGGCCGCTCACTTTCTCCTCTCAAGGACCCCGGGAGCTGCACCCTCCATCCGGGACCCGCAGCCCCGCCTCCAGGGCGCTACTTCCGGGCTCCTCCCCCTCGGAGCTCCCCGCGACAGCGGCTCAAAGTTCCTGCCCTGCACAGGCCCCGCCCCCGTCTCCCGGGGACGCCTCTGAGGCGCTTCCCCTTTGGTCTGCGTGCTGGGGGCGGGGCCCTGCGCCCTTGCCGCCTGCCCTGCTGTCACCCCAGCTGGGGACCTAGGGTGCCGCAGGGTCCTCACCTGGATACAGACCCCCTCGTGTGAGGCCTCCGGCTGCCCCTCGTGGCCGTGGGACCCTGTGGACTCTGCCCCGATGCTCGGGTTTCCTCAGCCAGGGGGAGGGGATTGCTGCCCAGGAGGACAGGGCCCTGGGGAGGCGCCCGCCACTCCCCTGGCTTTAGGGACCGCCTCCGAGGGCCTCCTGGACAGCCAGCTGCGGGCGAGGGCTTTCCTGGGCAATGTGGTGAGCTCACTCCCAGCCTCAGGTCGGGAAGTGGGACCTTCCTTCAAGCAGGCACGGCACTCAGGGTAGCACTGCCCTCTGGTGGCCCTGTGCAGTCAGCGATGTGGTTGACTCTCCCAGGGTACTGGGACTAAGCACCTAAGAAAAACTAAACCGAAAGAAAGCCCAGGACCCTGCTTCCCAGGCTCCCCATGAGATGGGCCTTGGAGTCCCCAGAGCTGCTTCTGTGCCCTGATGGGCCCTCCAGTTCCCCAAGCAGCCTTCCTGCTGAAGTCCCGAAGAGTTTGCTGTCACCCTGACCTTCCACCAGTGTTCCCCATACAATCCCATAACTAAGGTCACCTGGAAAGATGACTCAGTTCCCTGTATTTTCAAATGGCCAAAAGGATGCGAAGAGGCAGCACACGGTATGGATCAGATAGATGGTAGTTGATTGTATTAGGTAAAGGAAGTGTCAACTAAAAGAGAATGACTACTGGAGACATTAGGGTGCCCTCTCTATCCTCTACTCTTCCCCTTCTATAGTGTGTAGCATTCTGGTGCTTGGCTGTGGTTGGTCCAAGGATAACAGATGTGGTAAGATGTACAGTCACTGAGGTTGGGCACTTCTGCTTAATATTTTGGTTTAATCGTATTTTTTTTTAAACCTTTGATTGCTGCCTTCAGAATTTGCCACTACAGAAGAAGACAGCCTGAAGACAAAATTGCTAAGAGGAAAAAGGCAGGCCCAAGATCACCATGGAGAAGTGAAGATGGAGTCCAGGTCCATCTATGAGCAGTGAGTGAAATTCATTTTGGGAATTGAGCCAGTTAGTATTGGGATTTGATATGGCTTGTAACAGTGTACCAAGAAATTTTGGAAGGTTTTCCAACTAGACAAAAATGATGCCCCATAGTGAGACAGTTTGAGAAAATGCCTATAAAGCTGTACATCATACAATGTGTAAAATGAGCAACTTCCCTATGGGACTAGAAAAGTAATATTGAACAATTATTTAGAAAACTAACTCCTAAGAGCGTTTTGTACAGTCAAATGGACTTTTCTATTAGCTTACAGTTCTTTGAGTTTCAGTAACATTGAGACTCAAGCAACCAGCAGCACCATTGAGTAGGATGTTAGTTGTAGGTTTGTTGTGGCTGCCCTTTACAAAACCTCTGAATCTGCCAGATAATCATCATTATGTCCATAGTGTGAAAATCAAATGCGAGTCTAGGGAAGTAAAGAGAACACTTTCCTCAGTTCACTGCACTTCAGCAAATGCTTCTCATTTTGTCATATCCCCTTTGGCTCACTTAAGTGACCCACTCCTGCTTTAGGTACTCTCAGGTGATATTTTTATTTCACTTGTGTCTTTGAAGCATGTCCCAAAGGTTGTGTTCTTCTTTATTTAGGTTTGCTCTACTATGATAACATGTCCAAGGAGGTAGTTTAACTTTTATTAACCTATATATCCATGTATCTGTCACTCCATCCATCCATCTCTCTTCTCTATTGCAGACATATGCACATCCATGTATATTCATCATCTGTTCTCAGTAATTGACAACATGTGGGTAAGTTCATTTTGTTTTTACTTACATTTACTAATGCCCTGGGTTTCCATATTATTTAGAAATAAGTGCAAGGCATCATATTATTTTACTCATAAATAGAAAAGTAGGACAAAACTATCATCATGGTCATCATGCAAATAACACTGAATTCTTTTTGATTTTTCCAGTGTCAGCAATAGAACTGAAGGCTGCAGTACTGCTAGGCATGCATTTTAACCCTGAGCTACATCTGCAGCCCTCTCCTAAATTTTTGTTTCAAAACAGGATATCATTAAATTACCCAGTTTGGCCTCCAACTTGTTATCCTCCTGCTTCAGACTCTGAGTTGCTAATAACCGTGGCTTCTTAATATTATCACACAGACAACCAGTGTTTATATTTCTCCAGTTTTCCTAACAAAATACTCTTTTAGGGTTTGGTTATTTGGTTCATATGGATGAGAAGGCCTATGCTTTGCAATTGAATTCACCTGTCTCTTAAGTTTCTTTATTCTGAAAGTTCTCTGTTTATTTTTTTCTTGCAGTGAAAGCAATGAGTCATTTATCCTGAAGAACTTCTTACACTGGGGTGTTGCTGAGTGTCTCCCTATGTTCTCACGGATCATTCTCTATGTCTCACTATCTTCCTATCATCAGTAGTTACATTTAAGAGCTCAGTCTCTGATTTTTGTTTGTGTACATGTGGGTATGTGCATGTACACATATGAAGAACAGTTTACAGGTGGTGTAATTCTAACAGGAGTTGTGCAAAATCTGTCATCATATGATTTGGGCAGTTATTGATGATCATTGCTTGGATTCATTTATTCATCAGGAGATATAAAGTATTGATATTCTGATTCTATCATTCTTTATTATAAGTATCTGGGATACTTCTCTAAGAAGAAACTTCCCTTCATTAACATTTTTCTTCCCTGAGGATCAATGTCTGATTCCCACTGTGCGAAGTAGTTTTCAAAGCAATCCTCCCAAGTGACCACTTCTTCTTTTGCAGAATCATTTAATATTCATGGGTCCAAAAAGATTGAATGAGTTTCAGTTTATTGTAGCTCTTTTCTTTCCCACTGTTCAAATTGTCCTATTCTTGCCTTTGAGAGGGATCCTTTTCAAGTCGGTTCTGGAGCTGACCATATCCTGTTCCATACACCTTTAACTCTTCAGTTTGGTGGAACCTTAGAAGTTTGCTGCTTCAACCTTTCTTCTTTTCCATTGAAGCTCATTTTTTCTTATCATTCAGAGACTTCCTGAGGGCCCTAATTATGTATTTACACTAACTTCTTTCTTCTGCTAATTGACGTGTTTCATGTCAACACAGCAATCATTCTTGATTGACTTTAGAATATTTGGGGGGCATTTTTGCTATAACCTGACAATTCTACAATAGAAATCAATCCACATTTATAGAATCTGGGATAAGCTCTAAAGTTATTCAGCATGTTATCCTATTATTTTTCAACTCCTTTAATCTCAGAGTCCCTTAAAGTTTTGTTCTTCTTAATTGAGGATGAACAACATCATCTCTAAAGAAGATAGAACCCCAGGATTGGTTGGGCTTTTATCCCATTTATCCTCTTTGAATCAATGCTCCCAGGTGAGAGGAAAAATTGATTTCTTTGAATTTCTGAGCCTCTTAAGGAGCACAAACAATGAAATTGTAGTAAATGGCACAATAAGATTGTGCATGTGCTACTTTTAATATTCAAATATAAATACTGTATTATAAATTTATGTGTACAAGATATATATATAAATGTAAACCCTAAGTAACCCATGAATATTCTGTTTCTCAACCCAAATTGCTTTCCTTTAATGCCATAACAAATTGCTTCCTGATATATGAGACCCTTAGGATAGATTCCTATTGATAGACCCAACCTGATCTTTTCTTAAAATTGGGAGCCATCTCGCCACAAAGCCATTAAAAGATAATTTCAGCTTTACTATAAATTACTGCAATTCTGAACCTGCTTTGAATGCCTGCCCATGCCTTGAACTCACCCATGCCTGGCTCTCTGACCAGATAGCAGCCCTTTCTGAAACTTTAGTGATGCCTCATAAATCTTGGCCTTCCCTGACCAGGCAACGACCCTCTCTGAGTCTCTAATGACCTTCATAAATTCTGATGTTGGGGCCAGCAAAAATGTAAACTACCATTAGTGTTATGCTCCTCAGAGTTTTGTTATCTGTAACCCCCCTTTGTGTAACTTTCTGAGCTATAAAGCTGGGCTACAGGAAAGCTGCAGTGGCTGTCTTGTTCCAGCGGTTTTGGGTGGGAGAGGCAGCCCGGCCGGTCATAATAAGTTTGCTTTAATTTAATTTTAATTGGAGTCAGTGGACTTGTCTTGTGTCATGGTCTAACACTATTTTCATGAATACTTTGAAGAAATCACTTATTTAAAAAGAGCAGATTAGAAAGATACCATGGAGAAGAAAGATGGTGGATTAGTGGAAATTTGTGGTTTTCACATCTCCATGAGTTGAGACTCAAACAGTGAGGAATCTCCTTCTCCAGGAGGTGAGTGAGAGGGAAAAAACACTCCACTGACACTGAACACTGGAAGAGTTGGGTTACATCAGACAAGGCTAAGGAACAGAATTGAAGCTGAGCTCCAGATGGGCTCTGGGGGTAGGGAAAAAATACAAAGTCTGAAAAGATCTATAAGTGCTGATATATGTTGGTGTGGGGAACCCCAGGATTAGAGAAGGAGCCCACCCTGGGTAAGCCCAGACGCTACTCAGCCCAATAAACTGGTACAAAAAAATCAGTCTTTCAGCCATACACAGGGAACATAGACTTAAATACCTCCATGAAACCAAGCTGAAATCACACGTGAATCTGACAGGTGCCGTCTGCAAGATCTAAAGTGAGAGCAAAAAAGGAGAATCTCTAGTATAGAGATTTTCTGACATGGAGAAAATGGAGAAAAACCTTGCCTGGGGGCAATATAGATCAGAGAGTCCAGAGAAATCCCATGCCCCTCTCCCTGACTCCACTGAATCATCAGCAACCAGAACCAGCAGCAGGGAGAAACCAGGTGGGGCAAAGAGACAGAGCTCAGTGCTCAGAAACAGCTTTGCCTGGAAACAATATAGAACCCAGAGGTCAGAGAAAGCCTGTGACCCTTTTCCCCCTCCATTGAACCTGCAGCCAACAGTGCACAGAACCAGTAGCAGGAAGAAACTTAATGAGGAGGAGTGACTGAGTTCAGTGCTCTAAACCACCCCACATGAGAAGCCAAAAACAAACACACAACCAACCCTCAGTATCCCTGATAAACAGCACCAGTGAAGGTTCAACTTTCTCCTACCACAGGCGGTTCCCTGTACAGGGTACTGGAATACAGTCCTGAAATATCATTGACTCTTTAATGCCTGAACCCCCCCACCATAAAAAAATACCTGGGAAAGTAGCAGATCAAATTCCCACCCCTGGGAGCTTCACTTGTAGCAACCCATTGTACAGATCCCAAATACAACACTCAGGAAGTCAAGCTGATAGCATCTTCCACAGCTCATCTTGAAGGGTTCATTTTATGTATGTAGATGCTCCATGGTTTGGGGCCTAAATATTTATGATTGTTATGTCTTGTTGATGTATAGTTCTCTTAAGCAGTATGAAATGTCAAATAGATCATAACACAATAATGGACTTCAACACACCTCTCTCACCATCTATAGATCTTCAAATCAAACACTAAATAAAGTATCTGACATGATGCTGACATGGTCAAGTTTGCAAGTCTTTTTCTTTGTGAAGGAAGAAAGTATTTAAGGTTTTTGTGGGCCGCAGGGTCCTTGCACACCTAGTTAATGCTGCCATTGAGGCAGGAAGGGTCTATGGATTAGATCTAAATGAATGAGCACAGGTATGTTTCCCCCAAAACACTTCATTTATGAAAATAGGTGGCGACAGGATTTGGCTCATGAGCCATAGTTTGCTAACCCCTTATACAATAGTAAGAGAGAGAGGAAAAGAGAATGTTCTAACTCAGTTCCTTTAACTCAGTTAACTGATGAGACAGATTTTTTAATTTTTCTGTTTTCCTTTATGTCTGGGGAGATGCTAATCAAAAATGTTGGAACTGTGTATTTTTTTTCTGTATTTCTTATGCTAACAAGTTTAGGACTGAGTAAATCTTGCAGTCTACATCTGAGCCTCCTTGTCTCCTGTCAACTCTCACAACTGCCAAGACAGTGACTTTGCTTCTGGGTCACACCAGCTATTCCCTAAAAGGCTTGTGTTCACCTGCACTTCAAATGCCTGGATTTGAGGGGTACAAACCCCCAGCCCAGCACTCTTTTTGCTCCACATGTACATTATGCAGGCAATGCATTATTCAGCTCAATTGAAGAGCTCAGGATACAAAGCCACTGTGTCTTACGTGTCCTCCCACACTGCCAGGGACATTATTCAAACACTTGATGCTTGGGGTCCTTTTGCTGCTTAGCTAGCTCCCTTATCTTAGCTGAAAATAAATTGCAAACATCATCAACAAGATTCCTTAAGTAAATCTTCCTGTGCCTGCTCATATCAATACTCGATAGAAAATTATTTGAAATAATCTCTTTCTTTCTCAGATTTCATTTTTTGAATTGCCCAGGAACCTTGGAGTGTGGGTGGGGGGGACAGTAAGTTCTGGGCAACATTGACACATTTTGTTTTAGATGCTGTCTCTTCACACTTTCCTGGTCCCTCCTGATTCTTTCAGTAAGGGTCCAAATAATGTTTAAAAAATGCTAAGAATGATAATGGCTAATATTTATTAAACACTCAGCACTTTTCTTGAAATATCTTATTTAACTCCCCCAACAAGCCTCTTAGGGAGCTTTGACTAAAATCCCTAGATTTACAGAGCCGAGCTTTTGTCCCCAATTTCCAGTTGACTCCCCAACTTGTACTATGCTCTGTGGACCACATCACCCACACTCCAAGCCCTTGGACTCCCCAGCCTGTCTGGCTTCTTAGTCAGGTAGCCTTTTTGTTGACAGGATAACAAAATAATGATCACATAAGTAAATTTCTGTTTTTTTATGAAAACTTTCAGGTTCACACACATTGTCACTTTCTATTATCCCAAACAGGTCAGGAAAGTTAAAATAGAATTGAAAAGAAAAACCATAATATTTAAAGATGAAAAAAAAATGAGGATTTCCACATACATAGGTAGAAACTAGCAGAGTTGAGAACTCAGTTCAGGCTACTTGTTAGTCCGCTAAAGTGTCCTTTCAGGGTGCTATGGTTCTCCTCAGGAATTCTCTTTCCCCAGGGCAGTTCAATGCTTTCTTGTGATTAAGGCCCAATGGAACCAACCTAGGTAGCCTTCATCAGATGAATGGATAAAGAAAATATGTCATATATGCACAATGGAATATTACTCATTCAGAATGACATCATGGCATTTGCTGGTAAATGGATGGAGCTGGTGAATATTATGCTAAGTGAAATAAGCCAGTCCCCCAAAACCAAAGGCCAAATGTCTTCTCTGATATGCAGATGCTAACTCCCAGTAATGGCCGGGGTGTTAGTACCTGAAAAGATAAAATCTTATGGGAAACATAAGGGCACGAAGGTTGGGTGTAAATCAAAGAAGATAATTTGGGATTTTGAAAATGCTTGGTGCAGGAGAGCAATAAAGTATCTGTATATTTCCTGTTGATGCTAAAACAAATCACCTCAAACTTAGTGGCTCAGACCAACACACATGTGTCATCTTACAGTTCTGGAGGACAGGAGTCCAAAGTCACTGAGCCGAAATCAGAGTGCCACAGAGCTGGTTCCCCAGGACTCCAGGGAAAACCCCGTCCCAGCGCCCTCTGCCCGGCAGTCCCTCTGCCCTCAGCCTCCTGCACCTGGTCACTCGACCTTCTCTCTGACCTACCTCCACACCCACTCGTGAGGACGTCTGTGACTGTGGTAGGTGGAGGACAGTTTCCCACCTCGAGGTTCTTCATTCTCTCTGTGCAGCCCTTTACCATTTAGGGTACAGACTGATGGGTTTGGGAGTGTAGAGGGGCTCCTTAGGGCACATTTAGCTGACAGCAGTTATCGGGACCTCTACATCCCAGCGAGAAAGGTCCTGACCTTGGTCATTCCTACTCGCTCCTGTTGAGACATTTTGAATGCCCACTGCAGTCAGATGAGCTAGAGTGCTCCCATAGCTTCTCCACTGGCAACGGGCTCTGGGGTTGGGGTTCCGGGCCCATGTGCGGTGGAGAAAGCTCCCGGGTCTTTGTGTAAGTAAGTGTCAGCACACTGAGGCCAAGCAGTAGTGGGCCAGCTCTCCCTTCCTTGACCATGCCTTGTCCCTGCAGAAAGGGGTGGCAGTGGGGACAGCTGTATCCCCATTCCTGCAGTGTTCAGGCCCCTGGATCCACCTCCTTCTTGATTTCCTCTCTACCAACCCCAGGATCCCCTCTGTCTCTTCTTATTCCACAGAAGCTACAGACTCCAGCACTCCACTGAAGCTCTGCAGACAGGAGAGAGGCTTGGAGGAAAGCCTGTGTGTCCCCTGTGCCCTCAAGTGTGGCACACTCTCAGTGACTCCTGAACCACCAACCTCTGGGCCTCCGAGCCTCACAACTGCCTGTATGGACTCCACAGACCCTCCTCCTCCTGGTGGGTGCCCATACAGGCCAGAGCCCCCTAACTTGTCCTCACTGGTCTTCTGCAAACAACAGGCTCCCGGGACTGAAGCCCACAGGAGGGCAGCTTGCTCCACCGGTTTAGATGTCGCGGAGTCCTTGACAGGCCAGTCGTGCACCAGAGCTGCTTTGTGAGTGCAGGTCGGTGTGTGTGCATTTAGAAGTATGTCGAGCATAGGTACAAGCATCTGTGTGTAATGCAGCTGTGTGCATCTGTGTGCATCTGTGTGCAATGTGTATATATGTATGTGTATGTGCCCTGGAGAGTGCACAACTCATGGCAGCTTTGGGGCAGTCTGTCACCTGGGATTTCTGATACCAAGTTCCTGTTGTCCCAGGTCCCTGGCTCGATCTGACTGGCTCCGCTGCCTCCTTCCCACTTCCAGGACTCCCACAACCACAAGCTGGCTGCACAGTGCTCGGGGCTGAGGGATTCCCCACCCTTCTGTCAGGTGCTCAGTGTCAGGGGTCTGGCATACCCTCCCCGAGGATCTCAGTGCTGGGCATTCTGTGTGGTTTGGGTCACTTTAGTGGCTGATCAAATTGGCCCACTACCTCCTCTGATGAGGTAAATGAGCAAGTGCCTTGTGTGGCTTCACATATTTCCATGAATTGCTTTTAGAATAACAAGTTTTGCCTCTTCTATTCTGGCCTTAAGGAATGAACGATCACGTCAAAGGCATTAGTTACATTAACATTTCTGGCTGTTTGGAGGGTGTCCACCCCTGGCCTGGCAGGGCCTCCTGCTGCCTGCAGTTTTGTGAAGCACACTTTGTTCTGTGGCACATCAGGATGGCAGGCCAGAGGACTCAGCTGCCCAGAGGTACGTCTTGTTGAGAATTCCTCCTGGTGGATAGCAAGTCTCCTGTGGTCAGGATGGCTGTCTGTTATGCCTGCTTGGAGTCACCTGGAGCAGGTTTTGTGGCCCACGCTTCTCCCTTTGTCTTGGGACCTCCTGCTGTCTCTGGGAACATCACATCCCAGCTCCTGTAAGGGTGCTCTGCAGGGTGACCGGAAGGCCTGTGGGCATCCCTCCAGCAACCGTGACACCTGTGTAACATGACCTGAGCCCTGCTCCTTGAGTGCTGACCACACAAGGTAGGCATCTCAGTGGGCCCCATCCCTTGAGGGTGGTAGTGTCTTCTGGGGGCTGGCTATAAGAAGCAGGCAGCCCTCCTGAACTTCCCCACCATGCCTTCCAGCTGTAAGCAGGGGTCAGGGGTCTTTATGTTGGGAGAAACACACGTTCAAGGCTGCTGACTTTATATGAGTACGTATTGTAAGAAAAAATCTCCTAAGCTGAATTCTCTAGGTTATAGTTGTTTTGATGTTTGCTGATAAAAAAGATAATTAGTCTCTTGTGACCCAGCAGATCCTAGAATATATACCTTTCTAAGTCACTGGAAGACCATTTCACTTTTTTTTGTTTTTAAAGGTGGTTTTTCCATGTTTAGTTTTCGATGATTGATGCCTGTCAGACAGCATCGTCCACTTTTATTTCACATACAGAACCCCATTAAGAGCCCAGCAACTCTGCAAAGGCACAGGTAGGAGGCTCTGGAACTTAGGCTCCCTGTGGTCAGGGGCCAGCAGGACTGAACTCGGGGAGCTGGGAGGACTCTGGGAGGGGCGTGGAGACTGTGGGAGCCCAGCCTGGGGAGGGCTCTGAGGAGCCCAGGCTCTGGGGGGTGGCAAAAGCCTCAAGCAAGCAAAAGGAGGCTTGGGGACAGTGGCCTCAGAGGCCTCTTGCAAGTTTGTTGACTGTGTGTGGAAACAAGGTGATGGCCAGGAGGTCGGTGGCTTCACTGACCTGGCATTTAGGACCGGAGGTCACTTCAGTCAACACGAGCCGCTCCTCCTAGGTGGGGTGGGGCTGAGAGCCTCATTGAACACTGGGAATATTGGAGAGGGTAGCTTCAAATGCTGGTTGAGGACGGGGTCTGGGTCTGGCCTTGGGATGAGATGACCTCTGCTCACCAGAGTGTGGCAACTTGTTGGAGGAGTATGCTCGGTTCAGCCTCTGCTGGCAGGCCCTGTCCAGGACCACTCCCTCTGGGCTCTTCTTCAGGCCATGGATGTCAGTGGGAGGCACGGGAAAGCAAGCCCTGGGGTGAGGTCTTCATGGTGCTGCTGAAGGCCCAGGACCAGCTCCTGGTGGGAGGATCTTGGCCTGCCCTGGGATCCACCTGCGGGTAGGGACTCACCCGCATTTTGCACTCCACCCTGGCCATTCTGCCCTGGCCCCCAGGCCTGGGGAGACTGACAGGGGAGGTCATCAGCTAAGAGGGTGGGAAGGAATGGTATTGGGCCTGTGTCATCTTCACACCAAGATTTCCAGAGGAGCCAGAGCACTGGAAGTCCCTCTCCATGTTCCTGGGTCTCAGGCATTCTGGATGAGGACCAGCCTGTGTCCTGAGGGCAGCAGAGGTCCTTGTCTGAGCAAGGAGTGCTGCCTGGTGGGAGGGTGTGGGGGTTGGGGTGGACAGGGGCCTGGCTACTGCATGTCCTAAGAGAAGCGCCTCGTGCCGGCCCCATTCCTCCTCTCTGGGGCGCCTGGGAACTGTCACCAGGAGGCAGGTGCTGGCTTCCTGCAGTGCGGTTGGAGGAGCTGAGGAACACACCCCTCCACACAGACCCCGCTGGACACCTGTACTGGCAGGGCCCACTGTGGAGCTCGGCTCTGTGCCTCCTGGCCCAGTCCCTGCCCAGTGCCCTGGGAGTAGTCAGTTATTATCACTTTCATGTCACAGGGAAGAAGCTGGCTGTGGATTGGGGACACCCTCTTCCCACAGGCAGCAGGCCTCATGCCCTGGATGGCTTTGTGCTTGTCCTTCTTGGTCCAGGACTGCAGAGAGGACTGCTATACCAGGCTGGAGCTGGGCTGCCCAGAAAGCCAGGGCGCACCTCCTCACTCTCCCCTTTTCTCCAGCCCCCTCTCAGCCCAGAGCAGGCAGAAGTGTGTCTCTGGGTCGGGCTGTTTGCCCGGGGCAGCTGATGCTGGAGCCCGGAGCGGCCCCTCTGGTTCTTCTTGCTGTTCTTTGCAGGACATGTTAGTTTACACAGTTGCAAAATTTTTCTTTTTGCTCCTTCTCAGCACTGATAGCAATGCCTGGATCTTTCATATGAATTTTTATTTATATTGGAACATGATCCTTGCTTCCTTTCCTGATTCTTCTTAGGCTTGCTTTTCTTCCTCTCTGAGCTGCAGTTTGAGCCTTGGCCATTGTGCATGGAGGAGGGAGGAGTCAGACTCTGCTATGGCCTTAGCTGGCTTTTGTTGGAGAACTGGCTTTGAGTCTCTTGCAGATGTGTTAAGTGTCCTCTAACCAAGATTCTCATGACCAAGTAGGGTGCCGCCTTTCCAAATGAGCGTAGTCTGGGTGAATGCTTGTTCCTCTGCTTGCATTGGAACCTAGAGCTCTGCTGCTTATCAGGGTCTTCCAAGATGTTGGTGTTACACGTTTTGTTCATCTATTTCCAGCATGCATTTCCAGCCCTCCACAGTCAAAAGAGAGGAAAGATGAAATTATTCCTGCTTCTTTTTGATAAAGTCGCAGGATGTGGTAAGCTCAGTGCTGCACAGCTGAGTGGAAGGCTGTGAGAGGGGCAGAGAGAGAGTTAGCCAGGGGGCCAGAATCCTAATTCCCATCCTTTCTTGCATCTTTTTGAAGTCCATCCCAGGAGGCTGTACTATTTTCTTTGTTGGGATGCTGCTGATCCAGTTTTTGCTATTTTCAAAAGTGTTCTTTTTGTTTCCTGTGTGTATGTGTGTATGTTAGATAGGGTCTTCCTCTGTTGCCCAAACTCCTGAGTGCATGTGATTTTCCTGACACAGCCTCCTGAGTGCTGAGGCTACAAGTGCAAGCCCCCAAACCAAGTTTTTTTTTTACATGACAGTAGAATATATTTCGATGTATCACACATACATGGAGTACAACTTGCCATCCCTGTGGTTCTACATGAAGTGGAGTTACACTGGTTGTATATTAATATATTAACATAGAAAAATGATGTCCCATTCATTCTAGTGTCTTTTCCAATCCCATCCTCCCTTCCTTTCCTCCAATTCTACCTGTCCACTCCTGTGAACCTACTCTCCCCATTTCTGCCCATTGTAAGTCAACATCTGCATATCAGAGAGTTTTCAGCCTTTTGTGTTTGGAGACTGCCTTATTAAACTTAGAATGACAGCCTTCAGTTCCATCCATTTACCAGCATATACCATAATTTTATTCTTCTTTATGGCTGGGTAATATTCCATCATGTATATGTATTAAAAAAAAACAGAGGAGGCTAATTGAAATGCAAAATGTGATGAAGATCATGATGAACAGCAGTTCAGTGGTCACTTGCAGAATGACAAATTAGTAGAATATCATGAACAGACATCTTTACCAGCCCAGGAACAATTGCAACCGATCCCCCAGTTGGAGCAAGAAAACATCAAAAGCTCTCCTCTTCCCTCTTCTGATTTTGCAAAGGAAGAGGTGATTGGCATGGTGACAGGAGCCCACAAGGATACATTTTTGTATAATCAAAAGCAGCAAGAAAACTCAGCTGAGAGCATGTGGCCCCAGAGAAGAGAGTGGATTCCCAAGAACATGGAGTGGTAAAATTTAAACCATGACCATTATGGCAATGGGCTTAACAGCCATTCTCCTTGTAGTGAGAGCCAGCAGCATCTCAACAGACAGTACAAAGGGCGGAACATAATACATTTCCCAAATGGGCATGCCATTTGTATTGCAAATGGGCATTGTATGAACTTCTCCAATGCTTATACTCAGAGTATGTGATGGAGTTCCAATAGATGGATTTTCTCAGAATAAGAACAAGAATAGTTACCTGTGCAACACTGGAGGGAGGATGCCTCTGGTTTGTCCAATGAGTAAGTCTCCATCTATGGATCACATAAATCAGGGCATAAAATCTGGGAAGAATTTTCCAAGAACTTCACTCCGGCAGTGAAAGAAGTGTTGGAAATTGCAAAGCATACTCCAGGATTCAGAGATCTCTCTCAGCATGACCAGGTCAACCTTTTAAACACTGGAACTATTGAGGTTTTAATGATACAGTTTGCATCATTATTTGATGCAAAACAGCATACTGTCACCTTCTTAAGTTAAAAGAGAAATAGTGTGGATCATTTACACTCAGTAGGAGCAGGGGATCTGCTAAACTCTCTGTTTGAATTTAGTGAGAAGCTAAATGCCCTGCAGCTTAGTGATGAAGAGATGAGTTTGTTTACCGCAGTTGTCCTAGTATCTGCAGATCAATCTGGAATAGAAAATGTCAACTCTGTGGAGGCTTTGCAGGAAACCCTCATTCATGCACTAAGGACCTTAATAATGAAAAACCATCCAAACGAGGCTCTATTTTTACAAAACTACTTCTAAAGTTTCCAGATCTTCTATATTTAAACAACATGCCCTCTGAGGAGCTCTTGGCCTTCAAAGTTCATCCTTAAGGCCTTTGTTTATTTGAACATGAACTGATGCTAACTGCACATTTTGTGCTAAAATACTTATTTATATGTGTGTACTCTATATGGAGATAAAAAAGACAATACAAGATTGTAGGTTATCTCTGTGATCATACAGTAGCTGTTTGGATCAGGAACTCTTCAGCCATGATTAGACATTGACTGCATCTCCCCAGTGGACCAATTAGCTGTGTCACACTTAGACTGGAGAAGTTATACTGGATTATAATCACACTGAATGTTAGACTTTTTCATCTGCCAAAACCAAAAACTATTTTATTCTCCCTGTGATATACATATAGTGCACGATCACAAGTACAGGAGGATGTAAAAAATCAATCCTTTGTGGTAGAAGTTGTGTTGAATATTGGAAATCTTGGTATCACCACAGGACTGTTAGATCTGGTTATCAAATACTTTGGGGGCTGGGAGAGATTAATGTTTGTATTTTACTTTGCCACTTTTAAAGTATATGAACTTGGGCATGTACTTGGTTGTGGAAAATGAGAATTGATAGTGTCCTCAGTGCCCAACCTCACAGAGATACTAAGAAATCTCTATAAAGCATATTTACCTCTTGGAATACAAGTACTATATAAAAAAGGTAAAATGTTTGCTATTACAGTTATTCATAATAATATTCTTTTCTTATTTCTGAGCATTTCTGGGAAAAAATTTCACACTTCACACCAGTCAATTTAGGGTTCCTGCATATGTGTGGGTATCCTACTGATACATACATTCAGAGTTTATAGATACATCAAATACATAATATGTGTACAAAGTATGTATATGAATAGTTATACATAAATATATCTCTTTACAATATTTTAAACCATGAAGAACTTTATCATACAATAAATTTAAGAGGTGTCAAAAGACCCGAATTAGGTGCTTGTTGATTTTACTTGTTGATGATAACATAACCATTGCTCTAAAATGTTTAGATGGTAGAATATTGAATTCATGCTCTATTTTTATTTAAGTGACACTTTATGTAAAAGTGCAGCAGGCAATCAAGTCCAATTTTTTAAAAAATGTGTATTTTTTGAGTTCATCTTTGGTAAATCTTTGGTTCAAGGTACTAGTTCTTTAGTTCATCCAGATTCTTACCTTGTGCTATAAGGTTGCATTGCTGCCCCTCGTACACATGCTGCAGCTTGATGACATGATAAAGAATTTTGGTTCTTTCTGGAGAACTAATTAAGGAAACTGTTTACTGTGTTGCATGTGTGCTTGTATGTGTTTGCATATGTGTGTGTCCTTAGTTTATGTGTTTTTTCCCCTCCTAAAATAACACTACAGGGACTTTGTCAATTAGATTTAATCTATAATTGAAATCATTTACTATATGACCTACAGGCTTAGAAATTGTGTAGTCAGAGACTTTGATCCACATGTCTTATGGTTTTATTAAATACTTCAGATCAGTCTCTGTTCATGGCAGTGGTAGAAATAGCCAAAGTTTTAGAATTTCATGTTTTTATTTTTCCCTAAAAAATAGAAATTAATTGGACTTTTTTGGTAGAGATGCCTTCTTTATAATATTTGGATTATATAAAATTGTAAAATGTTAAGAGCTCACTTTACTGCACTAAGCCTGTTACTTTCCTGGTATGCGAACAGAATTCTTTATTTTTTAATATAGTTTAACTTGTTGCTACTGGGATTTGAATTTCTGTGGCACTCATTAAATAATTTAAAAAAGAAAAAACCTCTCATTATAAAAGAGGAAAGGTGATGGTGATGTCTGTAACACAACACGAACCACAACTGTGATTTACCTGAAGTAGTATGACGGTTACGGAATACACAGTTATAGTTTTGTGAATTCTTACGTAATAGCATTATCTTTTTATATTTTCTCCTAAGATAAACAGTTGCATAGTTTTCTTCTATGAGGGATAGAAACAGCTTTTTGAAGTGATATTGAAAATTTCATAGATCACATTCTTAAATTTTGCCTTTTACATAAGCCACTTTATTACATGTATCTTTAAGACCATTAAGTCATTAGGAATGTGTAACCAGAACTATGCTAGTATTGCTTGTAAAACTTTAGTTAGGATTAATATATACATATATGCATCCACATGTAGGCATAGAGATTCTCATTTTGTTTTGTAAAATTTTATTTGAATAAATTCCTCCTATAGGTAATGGGAAACAAAATTAACAGTTCATATACCACTCATAGCCTTTCTCATATTTCAAAATAGCCCAGTATAAACTGCTATTTCTAAAGTTACACCATGAGCTGATCACAAGCACATTCTTTGATTGAGTCATGTTACAGACTTATTAAGTGCAAAGAGGACAACCAATGTAGGGAACTTCTGAGTCTGTTGCTTAATAATGTACTGTACAATTTAAGTGATGCTTTAACTCTGATTTTACATTTTAAAGTTAAAATGTGGGCATTATGTCAACAAACTAAAACATTTTCCCCCTGTGCATTTAATATATGTCTATGGGATCTGGGAGAGGACTTCAGGATTCAGAGAGAAATAGCTGAGGGTAAGGAGAAACGTCTTGGGATGAAGCTTGTCCTTATGGTGATAGTTTAATTACAGATTTAAAAATCAGAAGAAAATTTCATTTGATTAAGTGTATTGCTTTCATATGTATATTTTAAGAAATTACCATTGTAATTTGATGAGGTGATTTATTTTTTGCAAACATCATCACACAGCAATGTGTAGAAGCTCAGATAGATTTATTACTGTGCACGAGAGTAAATACGTATCTCAATTTTTCTTTTTCTTTTCCAATATAGAGTTTGCTGAATGTACAATAAGACTTTATCACTTAGGATATAGAAATTTTTAGGGGTGGGGGGAGGGGCTCTGTCAGAAAATTGTAAACAAAGACTGTATTGATTTAATCCAAAAAATTAAACTTTAAACTATTCTTGAATTAACATAAAAATAAAATGGCTATTGTTTTAAAAAGATAGAAAATATATTGTTGACAGGATATGAGTTGTTTATTTTCTACATACTGTAATTGATGAGGACATGGATAATATCTTCATGTTTCTGAGAAGTAATATGTACATGGGGGGAGGGGATAATAAATATTATTTCTAACTGAAAAAAGAAAAGAACCAAAAATCATGCCAATAAGTCAATGAAAAACCAATCTGTAAGGCAATTTTCTAATATATTGAATTTACAGAGAAATATGTTAATAGATTGTTATCAATTAACTTTTAATTTGAAGTTTTACAAAATAATTCTTTAAATAATTAAAAAAATGACTTTTAGGACTTTGAGCAAAACAAATTGTTGCATCCTAAATCCTGCTCTAGTTTCCCTTGGCATTTGTCTCCAAATATCTCTGGTATGTGCCTTTGTACAGCATTAGTTAATGGGGAGTTCTCCTATGCCCTATTTGTTTTTTTTTTTTTTTTGGCATGTTCAGTACTTTAAATATTTTATGTTGTTTATTCTCAGTTAAGGAGCAATGGAAAAGTAAAGTCTTAGGAGGATAACAGAGCTTGCAAGGAATACATCTTTTATTAGTACCTTAATAAGGAGAGCTTGCCTCTAACAGAAATGGACTGTGACCACCTGTGAACTCGTGTGGATGGGACGGCTGACTGTGCCAGTGGAGCCATGGCTGCACTTCAGAGAAGGATTAGAAAAATAACAGACTGCAGGTTTCTCCCTCTGTGGGTCCTTCTTTCTTGTAGTGTGGAGAGCTGTGCCATTGCCTTTCTCACAGTCAGAGTCCTGGGTGGACTCGGTACTTGCAGACACTCCTTTTGGGAGGACTTTGGTCAGGAGGGACTCTCATTTGCCATATGCATAATGGGTCTTGTCTTTCAAGGACCCATTTTTAAAAAATTATTTTCTGTTTATTAAACACTTCTTTGTTGTTCAATATCATCAGCTTTCAAGAAAGCTAAATATTATTCTTTGTTTCATGTTTATAGTTATCCAAAATGTATCTGTTCAGCACTCAGAGGATGAAAGGTGGACACTAGGGTTGCCTACATAGAAAATAAAATACAGAACAGAAAAATGAAGCCAAATTCTAATTTCAGATAAACAATAATTTTTTTTGCATATTTCTGCCCCCAGTTTAACGAGGCATTCTGTATTTTATCTAACAACACTAATTAAGATTGAATCAAATTCAAAGACAGTCGGGCTGAGAAGTTGGATTACAGTGTACAAGGCACAAATTAAATATAAACAAACATTCATATTTGAATTTTTAGGTCTTACTCTTAAAAGATTTCTTAACTTTTAGAGATATTTAGTAGAACATATATTGATAAAATTATATACTAATTGGGATTTGCTTCTAAATACAGGAGGCAAGAAAGTGAAGGGGCAGGATTGGCTCTGGGTTGATATATATGAGGGTTAATTATCCTATTTTGCCTACTTTTTATTGTGTGTGAAATTTTCCATAAAGAATGAGTCAAAAGAGACAGTCATTTTTGCCTTCAGGTTAACAGATTGTATTTTAAAGGCACCTTAGATAACCAGTGACTGAAGATTTGTGTAGTAGTATGAGAAGAGGTTGTGAATGGAGACAAAGGATTTTACTGTGTGTTCAGAATTGTGGACATCTTTGTCCCTTGATTGACATGTTTATCAATTTGATCTTTGTTGTTATCTTCCATGGAGCAATGCAGGTGAGTTGCAAATTAGTTCCAGCCTCTGCAAGTGTAGGTTGCTCACTGGGTTATCTCAGAAAGCTCCTGAGAGGAATGTGGGTGAGAAGAAAGGAAGGATGCTCAATACTCTGGCAACATTTGAAAGCATGTAAATACCAAATACACTGTCAGGGGTTAGGTCTGAATAACAAGCATTATATTTTTCAACTTGATCATAGTTTTTTTTAAAAAAAAACAAATCTCTCTAAATGATTGGATTGAAGCTCTGGAAAATTAATTAATTAAGTGTACAACCTAATAAGTTGCCTAGTCTTTCTCTACTATCAGGTGAGCTGTCAGCAGCTGGGAATACTCAATCTCTGGCATCATTCTGGCAGTTTCTTATTGATGAACATCTTTAATGATTTTCTTTTTTTCTTATTCCAGGATTTCCTTCCAAAGCTGTTGAAGAACATCCCAGAAAAAAAAGGTGAGGTCCAACTTAAGAATTAAGAGCCCAGTTTTACTTTAATATTAACAATGACCCCTCCAGTGTTGGCCTGCTACATCCTAGAAACTTCAGTTTTCCTCTCTAACCAGAGGCAGGGTCCTGGCTCAGCCAGTGGAGTCGCCAGACAGACATCCAGACTCTGGGAGAGGCCAAGTGGATAGTGGGGGCCAGTGCATACACCTGAGATTCCCAGAGTCAGGGCCCCAGGAGTGTTTTAGGAGGCAAATTAGGACAATCTGTAGCCTCAACTGCTGTGGTGAAGAATAGAGAAGAAAGTTCTGAAAACGGGGGTGCCTTCAGTAAATGTGACCTACCAAAGGAAACACTTGAATTGGAGGTGAGGATGTGCAGTCAGGCCCTGGTAGGTTCTAAACCAGGTCTGCCACTTCCTCTGTGAAGCTCGGAGTGGGTCACTTCATCCCTTCACCTTTCTTTTCTACTCTCACTGCTAAGGTTAAGGAGACAGATAATGCTTGTCTAGAACAGATGCCCAGTCAGTGACCCATGTAGCTACCACATCCTCACATCAGGAGTGTCCAGAGGCTGTATGTACAGAGACCATTTAACCCTTGATGTTCTTGAAGCCAGCAAGTATGGGGAGTTTACATATGAAGATAGCCATTTCATCCTCAAAACAACACTCCTTGGTAATTGTATATTTATCCCTGCTTTACCTATAAGGGGACAGTTCCAAGAGGTTGAGTAAAAAGCCTGAATCTCATGGCAGTATGTGGCAGGGCTGGGATCTGGGCCCAAGCAGTCTTGCTCTAGAGTCTGTCCTCTTACCCACTATGTTACCAGTGGGAAAACTGGGGCTTGGGAATGGAGT
The DNA here is from genome assembly GCF_052094955.1 of Ictidomys tridecemlineatus. Taxonomy (NCBI): domain Eukaryota; kingdom Metazoa; phylum Chordata; class Mammalia; order Rodentia; family Sciuridae; genus Ictidomys; species Ictidomys tridecemlineatus. Next base: position 145,303 of record NW_027524123.1, read on the forward strand.
CGATTTTCCACAATTCCTTAGCAAGTGAGATAGCACAGTCTGGAGTTGGGTCTGGGTGGTTCTCTCTCTCTCTCTCTCTCTCTCTCTCTCTCTCTCTCTCTCTCTCTCTCTCTTCAGTGTGCTGCTCAGTACAAGTGCACTGCCCTGGACGAGAAGGAGACTGCCATCTCTGCACGTGTGCAGTTGTAGGCTGCCTACCTCCCACAGGGTTTGTAAAGAAGGCTTAAGACCCAGGTTTCAGGTAAACTATATTCATTTCAACTTTTACTTCTAATTTCTTACCTTAACTTGGGCCTTGGAAGTAAATACCCTGAGACAGTTTTCAGTAGCAAAATTGATATTCAGACATTAAAGGGGGACATCTTGAGATATTAAGTATTTCTCTGAAAAAGAGCTGACCTTACTTTCCTCCTTCTATGCACCTAATAGATTTCCAAATGTGGCAATGAATTATTTAACACAGTTGAGTCTTAGATTCATGCAGGATCAGTCACTTGCATGTTGATGAGCTGCTTTTACATGCTTTCTGAATTGGGTGTCTCAGGGTAAGGTGTCTGGGCTTATGCTGTCAGACTGGATGCAGGCAGTGACATGAGAATCCAGGAGAGGGCCCAGGGTCATGCAGATGTGGAGATTTTATTTAAGCATGGGATTTTTCACTGGCTTATTTTTGTTTAAACTCCTCTTTTCATTAAGGAAGACTCCAGAGTCAATCTTCTGCAAGTAAAAGGGTTATTGTTAGTCCTTTTCTTCTTTTTTTTTAAAATAAAGTAGAAACACACATAAAGGAAGCCAGAACACCACAGCTTAATGTGTCTGTCCTACTTGATGACCTCCTTGTCTCTACAGCTCCATTTGCAGGCCTTCAGGGCTCCAGTAAGCCTCACCTGTAGAGCTTGCAGGAGGCCTTAGTCATTGGCCAAGACACTCATCTGCTCAGGATGCTGCTTGAGATCCATGCCTTGTTTTGGAGGTTTCAGATATGCCATTCCTTTTTTTTTTTTTTAAGTAAACGTATGGGTTTACCTCATGCAAAAATCACATCAGATGTGGCCAGTATTCTTAAGATCAAGAATAACCTACAAAATGTATATCCACAACCATCTTTTTGGACCTACCCCAAAATAACTTTTTCAGGCCCTATAATAAAATGGAGCACTTTTCTTAAAAAGAAAATCCACAGGCATGGTGTCTTATCTTCTTGGAGCCTGTTCTGTGAGATAACCACACATTCTTTTGGAACTTCTTAGAGTATAAGTATAGCAATTTTCACTGAAGCAGCAAAGTTCATTTTTAGTTTAGGAAATCTCTCTTAATCTTCATCATAAGGTTATGGAGTTAATTTGGATGGCCCCTGAGCCCTCTGGCTCTGGGGGACCTGGATTTTGTCTTGAGAATATTTATTGAGTCAACACACAGGACACACAAAGAGACTGTAATCGTGGAAGTGAGAAGCACTTTTTTATATTATTTCTTGGTACCATGGATTGAACCCACTGAGCCACATTCTTAGCCTTTTTACTTGTTATTTTGAGACAGGGTCTCACTGAGTTGCTTAGGGCCCTTGCTAAGTTTTGAACTTGCAATCCATCTGACTCAGCCTCCCCAACTGCTGGGATTATTGGCATGCAACACTGTGCCAGGCAGAATATGATCTTTAGGATCTCAGGAGGTTGGAGACAGGAGCCAACAGTGATAAAGGCACTTCACTTGCTCAGCCACAGGTTGATAGTCACACTTAGCAGGTGTGGCTAATAATCAATTCCCCATCCTTGTCACCCCAGCCTCAGAACTCAACCAGCTCATGCGGGCAAGTGCAGTATAATTTTTAGGCAATTCATTGTTTATTTCTGTTTACTTTAAGAGCATAAAGAGAACAACTGAACAGTCTGTGTGCTTTAAACATGGCTTATTTTTCTAACTAGAATCTTGCCAGGATGGCTAGCATATTCTCTCCCCTGCTGTGTTAACCAAGTGTGACTGCATTGGTAGCCCCAATGCAGGGATTGGTGGACACACTTGAAACTCAGAGTTGCCCTCTAGGATGGGAGTATAGCAAGGGAGCAGCCAGCCAGCAGGCAAAATCACCTTCAGCTCCAGATACCCTGGAGGCCCAGGGTTGGTATGGCCCAGGTTTCAAGCATGAGGTGGGAAGTAGTGGTATGGAGGACTCTCAGTCCGGGGTCTGTGTACTTCTATCTCTATAAAATCAATTTCCATACTAATCAGACATGAAACAGAGTAATTTCCTGTAAGTCCTGGGTCCCAGTGAAGTGGAAATGCTTCTGCTTATCTATCCTGATTATTTAAGCCACAGGATCTCTGAGGGAAAGACTTGGCTTGGATTCTAAGTCTTGAAGTGTAAAAGTCAATTTTTGACCTCAGCACTGACTTAAATACTCCCTGCACTACCATCTCAGCAGTTACCATCCAAACAGCAAAAGTGTCTTCTCCTTTTCCCAATGTGTACTGTCCCATTTCTTCCCTGAAAGCTAAGCATTTTCATGTGGGTTCTCACCAGTTCCTGAGGAGGTGAGGCCACTTGCAATGCCTTACAAAGGACTGTTGTCTTAAGCACAGGAGGTGATGCCTGCATCTTCCTCTCCTGGTGGGACATCTTACTCCACCTTAGCAAGCCCCAGGCAAGCTAAGTGCTGGAGGCTGCCTGCCCCTGTGAGCTGAGAAACCCAGGTGAGTGTCTTTATTCCTCTGTCTGTGCTGACTTTGGCAGGAATCCTCCTATGCTTTCTGTGCTGTGCTTTTCCATCTGCACAGAAAACACCACACAAAAATTGACACCCACTTCTCAAGGATGTTATGAGGAATGAAGATCAAGGCATCTCCTGCAACTTCAATGTAAATTCCAAGTGACCATACAAAGTGATTGATTGTGCAAATAACACATTTCCCTGGTTGGAGTGTTGCTATTTCTCCCCCTGTATTCAGCCTCATTATAGAAAGGAAGATATTTATAAAATGAAGATGGGTATGTTATGGAAATTCATACAAAACATGTTTATTGTGTCATTTAATATTATTTCATAATTTCACACTTAAATGTGAGAAGCATGACAAACATAGGATATGAGCCTCTTCACAAATGATTCCAAGAGGTGGGCAAAGGGCAATAACCACAAGTGCAAGCTTTCTTCACTACCCCTGATGTTGCTTAATGGTCCTAACCAGTATACACTGTTTTGTAATTAAATATTATGACAGTGAAATGGGAAGAGCTGACAAAGAGTAGTCTATCCTTGCTCTACTTCTACACAAAATACCCCAAGAGTCAACTGGGAATTCAGGAAGAGCACCTCCACTCCTGCACTGGCACTGTATGAATGGTGCCCCCTAGTGGTTTGAGGGATGTAGCCTGCAGAGCTGCGTTGGCAGGAGATGGACAGACAGGAGACTCTCTGGATGACTTCATAGGGCTTCATATCCTAAAGCTCAAAATTGTGAAAATGTTTTCAAAATGAGAAGTTCAAGATACTGCCCTCTTTGAAGTTTTTCTCAAAAATTCAGATCGACAGTATCTGAATGCTCACCTAGACATGTTCAGATATCTTTGACACCCTGCCCAAAAGGCTGTGGCAGAGAACTGAGTTCCATTTGTGGAGGAGCTGTGCACTGCATCAGAGAACTTGAGGCCTCTCCATTCCTTGGCAACCTGAACTCTGCTGTTGTAGAAATGAGGGCACCTGCTGCCCTAAGTTCCCATGCTTCTGGGACATTAGAAGTAGGTCCTGAAATGGCAGCTTCTCTTGGTAATCCTGAGGCTGTTGCAGCTGTAGAATATAATATCCCCAGTCACTCTGCTACTGTCCTTCACAAGCTAGTATGACCAGAGAGCTCCTGGTTCTGCTGCTGCTGTGTCTTTCCCTGCACCCTGTCAACACAGGACGAAGGCAAGGGACTGCTCTGCTAGCTTTTCTCCATTATGAATGTGGCCCTCTCAAAATGCTGCAGAGATCAAGCAGGATGACTGCAGATGGTTTGACTGAAACTGGGAGAACTTTCACTTCCTGTGGCCCCTTCACCCAGTGAAGCACAACTTAGTTGTTTTCTAATGCCTTTGGAACACAGAGTCACATGAGCCATCCTCTTCACTGGGAAGTCCCCAGGTCTCCATAGGAAAGGAGCTAGGTCCTTCCAGTGGAGCCTGCTTGGGGGAAGATGTGTTCAGTGGCCCTGTTGTCATACTTCATCTGGACAACCTGGTGCCTAAAATGGGGTGACCTTGGACAGGGAAATCATGTCATCTTCTAGCGACAAACATTCTCTGTTTCTCTCCATATCATAGTCTGGATTTTGTATTTTGAAACCAATCTAAAAAGAAAGAAATTATTTTCAGACAAATATTTTATTGTAAACCGTAATTTCAGCATTATCATTGACTTGCTTATTGTCCTGGAATATGCACCAAAAAAGACAATCCTTCCTGGGCTGAATCATGGAGGTTATTGTGCAGGTTATAAATGGTGAACAATTCCCAACTCCCAAATTCCTCAGAATCTGCATCAGCTCTTCTATCCAGGTGAACCCAGGCTTTTCAAAATCTCCCAGCAACCTCTCTTCAACCTCTTCAATTAGACTGAGCAGAACCCCAGCTACCCTATGCACATTCCCACAGCTTCTTGACTTTTCTCAAGTTGCCCCATCAACACACATGACTCAATGTATTGTAAGATTATTCTTAAGTGCATTGCATATAAAAGTCATGAACAGAACAAAAGTTTGTAAATACTAGACAGTGTGTTATAGATGTGATCTTAATAATTGCACAAAAGGACTCTAGTCTACTTTTTTCTCCTGCACCAATTGAGTATAATTGCAATGCCAGCCATGATCCCCAAAGCTTAGAGTCATGAGCTTAAAAATGAAAAAATGCTTTCTAGCCTATGTAACTTAATTATCTATGGTTGTAGAGGGTCACAGGCAAGAGTGTCTGGAAGATTTTTGATATTTACACACTCCTGGAAAACATCTCCAAACTCAGAATGGATTTAGGTAAATATCTAGAAGAATCTTTGATCCACACATAGGATGGTTAAAAATTTAACTCTACTTAATAAAACTGGTATCTCTAAACACAACACTGTTATCATTTTCTCTTCCAATATAATTAGACGCAATGAAATAAGGTGGTAGCATTCATAATTTGTCAATGGATACAGATCAGTTAGCAGGTCTGTTACAAAAAGATGAAGCCAAAAGGCAGATGCTCCCTTTCTCATATCCAGACCTCTTAGGATCCTCTCCCTGACCATGCTTGCTTCTGGATCACATGGGCCCATTCTAAACAGTTACACTGCTTTTCAAACAAATTTATCTCCCTGTAATTATCTTGTTCAGATTTTCTACTGATTTGTACAGCATCATTGATTTACAGGACCTTTGAAATGTTTCCAGTTCATGGAACTTTTATAACACAATAACACCATAGCTTACAGAGAATTTGCTATTCTTTTATTTTGCAACAATGTTTTTATATTCCCTTTCTTATTTTCTCTAAGAAAATGTCATCCTAGTCTCAAGCAACCAATATTTTCAATAACCAGTGAATAATGATAGAAGAAAGGTATATGGAAACCTGACTCAGTGAATTAGTGCAATCCCAATACAGTAAAACTTTGTGAAGCTTTAATGATGATTCACAAAAAATATCTTATCAGAAATTCCCCAGGGGCTGGGGATGTGGCTCAACAGTAGCACGCTCGCCTAGCATGCATGCGGCCCGGGTTCGATCCTCAGCACCACATACCAACAAAGATGTTGTGTCCGCCAAGAACTAAAAAATAAATATTAAAAATTCTCTCTCTCTCTCTCTCTCCTCTCTCACTCTCTCTTAAAAAAAAGAAATTCCCAAAACAAAATATTGGCTCATGTAACAAATGGCTACAAAGTACCTACTAATACTGTAAGGTGCCACATGTTGGACATAATTGAACCACATCCTTTCTTCTGTATCTTAGGGGATCACCTCTTGGAGGTTTGATTGGCATATTTGACAGATCTCAAGTAAAAACTTCTAATGTCTCCAGCAAGAAATCTGATCAAGACAAATTGTAGAGTTGTTCTTAACTTCTCTCACAGAATACCCAACATCTCTGCAGACTACCAATTAAACCTTTAAAATATTCAACTTTTCTAGTTTTGTTTAATTTCACAGCCAGCACCATGATAAAAACCTGGCAGGATTCCTATTCTTGATAATTACAGAGAATCTTAATTGGTGCCTACTCCAATACCTGCCTCCCAATACTTGATTTTTTCATAAAAGTAATATTATACAGTCACAGTCACACTGAAGTAAATATGTGACAAGGGTCAACAATATCCTATGTGGAGAAGTGACATGAAACATTTTCAAAGAAAAATTTATATTTCCTGTATCATGTAAAAATATGTTCTTGCAAATTTTTGGATTTGAATTGCATTGATTTTACATATATGGCAGTGCATTTGCTTGTCTAGCTGTTTCCTGATGCAGAAATCTGGGGATGGATTCTGTACAAATGATCAATTAAGAATCTCTAAATCATGTTTTCTACATGTGTGCCATGATTTTTCTTTTTATCTTTTTTGTTTTGTTCCTCTTACATCTTTGTGACTATCTTCAAGTGAAGATGCTGAAAAAATACCAAAAACAGAAAGAAAAGAACTTAAGAATGCTAGAGGCATCCAGAGAAAGAAAAGAACACTTGTTCAACCAGATTTTTGCAAGATGGAGCTCTGCTTCACAACTGATTCTTTATAATAAAACCAACAATGGATTAATGGCTGATCCTTAAAAATATGAGAAGAACATGAGATTATGATCTGCATGGCTGGAAAAAATTTTATTCTAACACAATTTCAAAATATATAGAAAGAGACCAATAAAAAATGCTCAGCCATAACAGTAATCGAGGAAGTACAAATAAACCAGTTCACATCAACCTGATAACCAACAGTATGGATGATTCTGACCATTTTGAGTTTTGCTCATACTATGACATTCAAAGTGAGCTTATCCTTCAACATACTAATCAAATAAATGATACTTGAAGTTTTGTAGCATGTTTATATTACCCTTTCCTAACCCCCCTCCAGTGGGATGGTAGTGTTAAAACACTGGACATAGAATGTCAAGGATTGTATGGTGAGTACATTTGTTTGATGGTATTACAGATTGAAGCCAAGGCCTCAGGCATACTAGGCAAACCCTCTACCACTGGGTCACACCAAAATAGAAAAAGCAAAAAAGCTATGCATGTAGCTCAGTGAGAGAACACCTCTGGGTTTAATCCCAGAATGACACAAAAAATAAAGAAAAATGAGGACACAAAGTGGGAAATAGGACTATGAAGAAATAATGTATTTATGAGATTGAAGCTAATTTAGTATTAACATGAAAATAAAATATTGTAATTTAATTTTTTTTACTGTAAGAAAAAGAGCTACAGATATGACACCAAAAGAAATGACAAGGAAGTCAAAACATGCCACTACAAAGAAAGAGAAAAAAAACAAACAAGTTGAAGCAGTAGAATAACAAATGGAGAAACACAAATACACACACACACACACACACACACACAAAGAGAGAGAGAGAGAGAGAGAGAGAGAGAGAGAGAGAGAGAGAGAGAGAGAGAGAGAGAGAGAGAGAGAGAGCGCGCTGGAAGATATACCAAAGAAGAAAAATGGCAGGAATAGCCCTATTCTCTCCTCCTCCTTCCTGTCTCTCCATCCAATGGCTTTTTTTTTTTTTTTGTTACGTTTGTTTGCTTGTTTGTTTTTGTTGTATTTTGTTTTCTGTTTTTTTGTTTTGGTATTTTTCAGTAGGGTAGGGGATAAACCCAGCAGCTGTCTCACTGGCTTTATCACAGAGCTTCATCCAGCCCCCCCCCCACTTTTTTTAACTTTGAGACAGGGTCCTACAAAGTGGCCTCAAAATTGAGATCTTCCTGCCTCAGACTAAAGGAGTCACTGCAAAAAAAGGCATGGCCCCCTGTGCCTTGCTACTAGTCCATTGTTAATTGAACAAAATAATGAATTTTTAACATTAACCATGTATTAAGGACATGTTTGATTGATACTCCCTCCTTTTATTTTTTGTCCTTTCCTCCTCTGTGGGTGACCTAATCCACTTGGAAGGCATCCATTCTTCCATAGAAAACAAAAATGGAGCATTTATTTTGGATTCAAAAGAAACACTAGGCAGAAGTTAACAATTGGTGCTCAAAAAACTAGATAATCATGTGCAAAGAATCAAGTTGGACATTTTACCCCATAAGCAAAAATCATCTCAAAATTGAAAAAAAAAAGATGGATAAACCTGCCATAAGAAAATGTGGGGGAAGGTTTAATAATGTTGAATTTGGCAACAATTTTATAGGTATGTCACTAAAATACAAACAAAAACAAAATATATTAGACTACAATTAAATAAAGAACTGTGAATCAAAGGACACAATGAAGAAAATAAAAGGACCATCTGTGGAATAGAACAATGCTTTTGAAAATAATATCTGAAAAAGTGTTGATATCAAGACATAAAGAACCACAACTATAATTTAAAGTAGACAAAGGATTGGAATAGACATTTCTCCAAAAAAATAAATAAGTGAATAAACAAATTTTCATCAAGCATGTAAAAAGATGGTCAACATTACTGTTGGTGGGAAGACAAAATGGAGTAGGTACTGTGGGGAAAGATATGATCATTGCTCAAATAAATAAATAAATAAACAAATAATAAAAATAAAAATAACGTATCCAGCAATATCATTTGTATGAAGTACCTAGAGTAGTGAAAGTCATAGAGACAGAAATACAATGGTAGTCCTCAGGGGCTGAGGAGGAGACATTGGGGAGTTCTGCTTTAATGGTTATAAAATATCAGTTTTACAAGATGAAAAGAGCTCTGTGGACAGTTGCTCGTGGTGCTTACAAGGCAAGGTAATGTAGACGAAGCTACTGAAGCATACATTTTAAAATGGTAGAGAGAGTAAATTTTACATGATGTTTTAATAAAATAATCATAATTTTAAAAAACCCTCAGGAAAATACACCCAAAAAAGAAGACCTGAATCTATACATGTTAAACAATTATAGTTCACTTTTAGAGTAAAGCTACTTATAAGGTAATATATGCCTCAAAACAGATTCAATTCACTATGGGGGTGGAGCCTCTCTGGCCTTAAAGACCACACCTCTCAATATTATTCCATCAGGGTTAAGGTTTTCACACAGGAACTTAAGAGGGTTCAACATTGACTCCATTCCAGTCATACTGAACCCAGAGTTATTCCCTCTCAGACATGCATCAAGTAACAATGCTGTCCTCAAAGATGAACTAGATATATGATGGTGATGCCCCAGATCATATCATCAAGTGAAAATTGATATCAGAGTTGTATTAGTTTATGTAAGTGCACACTTACATAAACTTCTCATGCATCTCTCAGAACCAATCTCACCATTAAGCAATACCTGATTGGAATTGATTTTTTACCTTTTCACATGTTTTTACTATGATAAATACAATTCCTCTTAAATACAGGCATTGTGAGTTCTGACTTATGGAGCAAATGACAATTTCCTTTATGAAAGAAAATGAAGATTGTACTTTGTCATACAGTGAGCTCTGGAGAGTACATTTGAGGCTTCTTACTCTCTAGGAGAGGCTGGTGAGAAGAATAAAGGAAGCAGTGCTTTTAATAATGGTACCTAGGAGATATAATATTACCCCAACATTTCATATGCAGAAACACTTTTAAACCTCTTATCCTAGAGAACCTACAAAGAGGTGCAGCATGAGGTACTAGAATGAGACTGCAAGATCACCCAATATTTTAAAACAACACCTAAATGGGGATTTAAAATTAAGAAATGAAATAAAACACTTTATTCACAGGAAAATTACACTTGGGGATTCCAGATGAGCACCTCCACGATTCCAGGAATCTTCTGGTCTCTTTTATTCCACTCCCTACCCCATAACTCATATAAAACAGTCTCAGGTTTTCTGAAAAGCAAATGTCCATGCTTCAAATGTATGAAAGACATGAGGTTTTTAAAACAAAAACTTAGTAGTAAAAACAGAAACCAAAGAGACAGTCCTGTGCATTAGCCCCATGAATAAAGCAGGGCCTCTGGAGCCTGCTTACCTGAGATCCATGAGGCTTTGTTGAAGACTTCACATTCCAAAGGGACTACAGTTAATTCCTCACTTTTTTTCCTGTGAGGGGGGGCGGTCTCTTGTAAACATTTTTACCTCTGAGAACATGTGCCCAGTGGAGTCCTGTGTCCACTATATACAGTTGGGGAGGAGGGTCATGTATAAGTTGCAAGACAGCTGGAGCTGAACCCATGACCTCCTCTGAGCAAGGGCTCATTAGAACAAAGAAATCAGAGCTACAACAAAGACTTTTGAAAGTCTACTGCCAAGAAAAAAACAGATGTGTCAAAATCTCTTCCACTATCCTAGATTTAAAATTTTCCAATTTGTTTCTGAATTGCACAGAATATTAAAAAAATTATGAACTAAAAAAAAATTCCCAGGAGCATTCATTACATTCTTCCAGTATATTTTCTAGCCTCTCTCCCACATTTGGATTCTAGAGATCTAACCCAGGACCTGGGACATGCTAGGCAAGTACCCTACCATTAAACTACTCCCATGAATTGGTTTGATTTTTTGTGTGTGTGCTGGAGGTATCCAGACGGAAGCCAAGGCCTCATGCATGTGGGTCTCCCATGTTTGAGCCTCCTGCCTGGTAGGTAAGCACTCTACTACTGACCCATACCCTAGCCTATTCTGTTGATTTTTATTTATTCTCTTTACTCTGGGCCCTTTACCACCTCTGTCCCCATTAACATTCAAAATGCCCAGACTGGCCATGAAGTCAGGATCCTCCTGCCTCAGCAACCTAAACAGCTGGGATAACAGGGACACAGCACCATGCCTGGCTAATTCTTTATCTCACAGGAAACAATAAAGAGTACAAGAATCTAAAGAACTTATCCCTAAACCTCAAAATAGCTAAGCGAAATTAGCTACACTAACCAGCCCTTACTGACTGTGTTACAAGTGTCTGTGTATGGCCCCTGTGGGTTAGTACCTAACAACAACAACAACAAAAACAACAACAGGATTGAACTAAAAGAAACCATATTTCTGAATGAAGAAACAATACTGTCTAGACCTACAGAATCCGACCCAGATGACAAAATACCAAGAGAACCATAGCCTCTATTACCCCTACAAATGAGACCATGAAAGGTAAAGGAAAACCAAGAAACTAGACTGGGTACTTCACTCAGGGAGCAGAAATTTACGAAGTCATGGGAAAACACATTTAAAATTAAAGGATGCTGAAAAAATTTCCCCAACATCATCTTGGTATTACATTAGTTCTGTATCTGGCCCCTTCCTTTGTACCATAAGAGATAGTTATTAATTTAATGGCCCAGTTTCTGTTTCTACTATATTACAATACTGTGTTTTGCTGATCATTTTGTTCCTGGATATCTAGTAGAAAAAGTGCTTTATATGAATTTGCTAGAAACTTGGAAGTGTTTTACAAATTTGAGCCCAAACTATTTTGGACAGTTTTTCCTACTCTTCCAGAACATAAGCAAAAGAGTATTTTTTGTGCTTAAGGACTGCCATAGTTTGGACTTTGAGAGTCCCCCCAAAGGCCCAGGTGTTCAAGGATTGTTCCCCAGTGTGGTGGTATTGGGAAATAATAAAATTGACCACAGAGCAAAACCTCCAGAGCCAAAGTAATGCTTTCTCTTTATATTTGACTATTGTAAATAAAGAATAACAGGAAGCTGAGAGACATAGGGATAAAAACTAATAATACTGACTGAATAGTTGGACCATGATCACTTTGATGATGGCAAAATATATTTTTCCTATCTTCACAGGACCAGCCTGGTCAGGTTTGTCTTTCAAGAATAGGAGACTTTACAGCTTAAAATTCAAGGTTTGTTCTGTGACTTCAATCAGCCAATGAAAAATGAGTAAATAGTATTATGTAAAATAATGAGAAAAATTTTCTACCTATTTGGGACTTTTTTTTCTGTCTAATTAACTAATAACAATTGTGTTAATTTTTGAACTCTAATGTAATGTTTGGAGTTCATTTACAACCATGGCACTATTTAGACAAAAATAAATAATCTACAAATTTCTATTGCTAATATGCAACCTTATGACAGGCCGCTCCCTTTAGTATGCTATATTAAGCCCGCCGTCCAGCTTTGTCATGTTTGTGCAGTCCTCATGATGGGCCGGGGTTCTGGGTCCTTAAATTTGCAGAAGCAAGGCACCTGCTGCAGTAGCCCTCCACAAAGTCCATAGTCTAGTCTATTATTTTTAACTGCACTGAGCTTATAGCTAAGATCTTAAAATTCACATAAGACTACACAGGGCATGGTGACACGGCAACATGGTGGGATGTTTATGAGGTGGGGCCTAGTAGGAGATCTTCAGGTCATTGGAGGCAGGCTCTCAAGTGGATTATGGGACTTTAGCCCCTCTCTCTTTCAACTTATGACTTCCTGGTCATGTGGTTGATAGTTTTTCTCTCTTTTTTTTTTAAAGAGAGAGTGAGAGAGGAGAGAGAGAGAGAGAGAGAGAGAGAGAGAGAGAGAGAGAGAGAGAATTTTTTTTAATATTTATTTTTTTTTAGTTCTCAGCAGACACAACATCTTTGTTGGTATGTGGTGCTGAGGATCGAACCCGGGCCGCACGCATGCCAGGCGAGCGCGCTACCGCTTGAGCCACATCCCCAGCCCCGATAGTTTTTCTCTAATGTGCCAAAAAATGACCAAAAAATGGGGACAATTGCCTAGGAACTAAAACCTCCAAAACCATGAAATGAGCCTGATGTGGTGGACAACACCCATAACCCCTGCAACTTGGCAGGCTGAGGCATACACTGGATGCTATCAATTTGCCAGTGTTTTTCCCACTTTGCCCTATGAGGAATCTAAGACTCATAGCTGATAATAACCCTGTGGTCTAGGATCTGATTACAGAGTGGACTCCAGAGGCTCCTAACCACTGTGGACACCTGGACTGGACTCCATGAAAATAAGCACTGGGTCTCATATTATTTTATAAACTATAATGCCCATGTTTGGCAGCCAAGGCAGATTAAAATAGCTGGGCTGATGAAGGGTCTCAGACTGTTGCTTGGGGCAATGTGTGGGGCTGGCTCTCCTGGCCATGTCCCAGCACCCTAAGCCAAATCTTAAAAATAAGAATCTCTTTTTGGCAGAAGAAAGAAGCAAGACTTTTGGTCATTTCACGAACTAAACTCCCTGAAAGGATAAATAATTCTGCCCCTTTACAGTAGTAAAAATGCTTAGTCTTAACACAGTTCCAAAAGAGAATTCAAAAATTGTTTTGGCAAAAACTGCATTGTCAGAAAGTGATTATCACCTCCTCATTACTCATACATGATATAGCCTCCTGCATATTTGTTCATACACATTCAAGTGTATTTGAGAAAATATTAGGACTATTATTTTGTATTTTCTAAAATAAAATCAGCTTATGTAGTTCTTTCAAGATTTGAAAAAAGAAAAAAAAGTTAGACATTACCATTCTAAATTCCAAGAGAACCTCAAGTTTGAGTCCTGGTAATGAGTCCTGGTGAGGACACACAAGCACAAATGCACACGAACAGACGTTAATGTGTATGTATCTATAAACATAAACAACATTAATATGTGTGTATGTTACATATATCAAAATCCATGGAAATCATTTATCTTAAAAAGTCAACTAGTTAAGAATTTTTAAAAAATATATTTCAACTTTGTTATAAACTTATAATTATATCAAACAGGAACTCCATAACCTTAACAATTTTATGATTAAAAATTTCAAAACAAGGCGTTTTTATTCTTTATTTTCACCAACTGAGAATAAAATCTCCCTCTGCTGGTTGTTTCAGTATTTGCAATTTTTTCTGGCAAGATGGTGAAAAAAAGTAAAGAAAAAAAAGAAAAACAGCTTTTATCTTTAACATTCCAAAAACTAAGTACTTAGGGACATATATGTATATTTAAATTCTAGTGCTTAATTATCTAATACTTTTATCCAAGATGCTGTATAGAAGCAGCAGCTTAAAACAGCATAAAAATTGCTGAGCTGGGCTGGGGATATAGCTCAGTTGGTAGAGTGCTTGCCTCACATGCACAAGGCCCTGGGTTTGATCCCAAGTCCAGGTTCCATGGCTGCCCTTACAGCGTCTATCTAGCTGGAGGTTCATGGGCAAAGTGGATCCTCTCCAGCCTCAGCTTCTTTATATGATATAATGAGATGATTTCAGTGTATGTTTTGCAAGAAGCTTTCTAACCCTTAAGATTTTATGAATCTTAAAGTATTAATTCCCTTTCTTTTTAGGACTATATACATGTTGTGAAGTGATATAAAATAAATATTTAGAAAAATAAGATTAAAATGACAAAATGGGTATAAATCAGTTGTGCTAGTGCTGTCACAACATGGTGGTGTTGCATACTATAATAAATTTAGAAAGTAATACTCTCAATTGTTCCAAACAGACTGAACTTAAATTACAAAAAAATCATTATTTTACAGTCTTAAATTACAAAAAAATTCATTATTTTACAGTCTTCTGATTAAAGTATAACACATAGTTGATAGTGTGTTATATCCAAATTTCAGAGAGGTTAAATGTGAAAAAAATGTTTTTAAAAAAATCAATGAAAAAAAAAGGTAGTTTCTGAAAGTGCTACCATTAATGCCAGACTACTCAATAATTGCAATAGTCTGATGTGTCTTGAACGATTTTATATAGTAATTTTCTCTCTTTATGTTATTCTCTTCTCTGGTCTAAACAATTTTCCCTTCACTCTCCCAACTTCTTGTTCTTTCTCACTGTGTGAACCTGCTTTTAACTTTTTCTCTTATACATATATTATGGTTATTCTGGGAATAAACTATTGCTTAAAAGCTGAAATGAGATACTGTAATACCATTGCATCAAATATAAGCATGACCTGTGGTTTTCTGTTTTAAATATGAATAAGCATTAGCACTTGTGAGGTATTTTGTTGTTGTTGTTGTTTTGTGATTTATTTCAATTAGTCAGCATTGGCCTCTCAGCAGGAATTGCCTAAGTTATAAAAACACTGACAGTTCATAGAACACCCCTTGATGAAGTCACTGGGAACATTAGTGCAAGATTTGTGATTTGACACCCTTTTTATTTCTCTATCATTCATATTGAATTTACATCCTTAAAAATAATATGTGTGTGTGGGGGGGCTTAGCACAGGATAATTTTTAACTTAGCTTTTCATATTTGCTTTTTTTAATAATGAAATTGGATCACTGTCTTTTTGCCTTAAAAAATAGTTTTAGTTTTAGATGGACACAATACCTTTATTTTATTTATTTATTCTTTATGTGGTACTGAGGATGGAACCCACCACCTCATTTGTGTTAGGCAACTGATCTACACTAAGCTACAGCCCCAGGCTCCCCCCACCCTACACACTTTTTTGGGTGGTTATTGTTGCATAACAGAGCAAACCTAAAGGGCTTCCAGTTATTCTGTAAAATTGAACCCCCATTTGAGTTAGGGTTTCTCTACCCCTTGTAGGAGACAACCTTGAGGGAGGAGCCCTCACCAGGGATCTGGCCTGAGATAGGAGATCAGAAAAGGTAGACCAGAAGAACGAGTTGAGTGGCGTGGAGGGGCTTTAAGGAAGTATTCTCAGCCTCTCCTTGCTTGAAGGCTGTTTTTCTTCTCTTGGTTGGAAGCCTAGATGTGCCATGATTCTGCAGTGTCACTGACCCAAGCTGTCAGGTGTGGCAATACTAGTCCCTTCCCATGCCAACTTTAGGGGATTTCCAGTAGTGAGGGTATGCTGGATTCTTCAGCCTGATTTCTGGATGGGAAACTTAGAGTACATCATAAAACTCCATCATTGCATTTGGAATTCATATCCAGAACTCTTAGACACTCTCCTTGGATTCCCAGTAATATGGGCCTCTAGTTCTGAATCAGTGCATCTCTTCATTGAGGCATGCCTTGTATTTTTCCTATTGGAACATAGTAACATGCAAATGAATATGAGGTCAGTGTTTTTACCGACGTGTTGTGAGAATTATTCATCTGGTGACTTTAATAACAGGTTCAGGGAAAAGAATAATGAGCCCCAGTTAGTGGGAGCTAGATGGACCTGCCTAACTAAACCCTGAGCTGCTTGCCTCTGCTTTTAGTTGTGAGGAGAGAAGGAAGCAGTTCAATCTGACTAACCCAGTGTAGTGTAGACTTCCTATTGCTTGTAGCTGAGCCCTTTCCTAAATGATTAAATCGACATAGGGTTGTTTATCCTTATTCTCTTTCCACTTTGTAATCATATTCATGTAAAACTGTTATTTTAAAACTTAATTCTCCATTGGCAACTGTTTTTAAAATGTACCTTGTAGTTTGCTTGTCTTTAAATGATCCTTTTCTGTGGCGGCCCCTTCACGAGTTTGTGCTGATGGAAGCCAATGTGCCCAGCCCTGGGTGAAGGCCCTTTCCATAGGGCTGCTGGCCCTGTGCCTCACCTTCTCACCTGTTCTTGGTATCACAGTCCTTCTCCTATCAGCAAGGTAGGCTGTTAACTCTTCTTGTCAAAATTGGTTTTCCGTCTTCTTTGATATTTTTGCTCATGATATTTGCCACCCTCAGATGTTTCCCTACCTTCTTCTCTGATAATCACAGGATCCAATTCTTTTTAAGATATATGTCACCTAATTCAGCTTTATTCACAAATTTTATGAACATGCCTTTGTTTTCTTGTTAGTCAACATGTATCTTTTCTTCCCTAGCAGTTTCCAAATTTCTTGAGGTTTCAAAGCTGCTATTTAAGGAATTTTAGTATTATCTCACCCAGGGTTATACATGATTATTTCATTCCACACTGGAGCAATATTTTGATTTCCAGTGTGTGTTGCATGTTGTGATAACCACTGGGAATATCATAGGAAGCAACATTACCAGATCCCTGGTGTATTGCAACAGTCTGAAGAGCAAGAGTTATGTATGGTGATTACATAATTGTACATGTGTGGACATGGAGGGGGCTGGATCCACACTTGGAGGGTCATTGAAAGCTCTCCCACAGATATAATGGTTTTTTTGAGATCTGAGGGAGGAGAATAAATAGAAGCAAGGACACAGTGTTTTGGCAGACGTAGCTGCATGCTCAAGGGCCCTAAGATGGAAAGGAGCATAGGACTTTCAGAAAACAGAAAAAAAAGTGTGGTTGGAGTGAGAGAATAAGGAAGAAATTGTAGGGAATAAAGTTAAAGGGTAGGTTAAGGCTATGGACCTGCTGTGTCAATCAATTTCTATAATCATGATACTGGTCACAGTATTTATTTTGAATCACTTACTTACACAGGTATTGTTAATGCTCATGTGAAATGTGTTGTTGAATATCTTCCTTGAAAGGGGGAATTTAAGACTTTTCTTGCTACCTGATTTCACTAAACTATGTACTCTTTTGCTCTTAGTAAATATTTGACAGCTTGCAAAATAATACAGAATAGCAATAAGAAAGCAACAGCTTTTCTTGAGCTATCAGGGTCTTCTGGAACAGTCTTTGTTTCTAAAATATAACATTTTAAAAACACTGTTAGAGATTTGGAATAAGTAATAATGAATATCTTACTTCCCATTCCCTTCGAGGGAACACACTGAATTGCTTAATTCAAAATATCTAAGAATGTCTCCTCTTATCTTACAATACTGCATTCCTTATTTAGAAAGATATAAAAATCCAGGGCTACTCTGACCTCATTATAAAATATTTCACATGCTTTAGGTACATTACCTATCTATTAAAAACAATAACAAAACAATCTTAAAACATTAAAATCTTACTTTAGTTGGATGATAAACTTTTAAAGAATAATAGAAATAAGCTGCGCTTTGGAGCCTTGTGCATGGAAAGTTTCTTTGGGACTTTTTTTTAATTTTAAAATTCCTATTAATTATGTATTAATAGTACATATCATTAATAGATATAAGAAATAATTAAAAAATTATGTTTTTGCATCACAATATATACTTTTCAATATGATATCAGATTTAATTGGTTTAAATTTTTTAAGCTAAATATTAATTAGTTATATTAAGTTAACTTAAAATTAAATTTTAATTTTCCTAAAATGGAAACTTTGATACAGAAGATAACCAGTGCTAATTATGACCCAAATATTTTTTTTCTTCACTTTGCTCTTTTTTTTTATCTTTTCCTTCAATTCCTCATATGGATTCTTGCTTATTTTTTTTCATGGTTACTCTGTGCTTGTTTATTTATTGATTTTTTCCTGCTGAACAACAATGGGTTCCTCTTCTTTGTACTATCCTCTGAAGAAACAAGGATAAGTGGGGCAAACTTATGGAGTATTAATCACTTTACAGTTGTGGCAGGTCTGAAGCCCCCTTGATGCTCCGTGGAGCTGTTGAATGACTAGATGAGAACTCTGAGTTCACTGCAAATATTCCAGAATGGACCCAGATTGACAGGAGTTGCCTATCCCATTTCATCACATTCCTTGGGGCCATCAGGGAGAAGAAGAAAGGCTGATTGCTTAATCTTTAATCAGTTTTTCCTTACAGCTTTCCAAACAATTCATTCTTGGAGTCAAAATTTCAGAAGATTGTTTATTACAGAGAGATACTGAATATGCTCTGGGAGCAAATCTATGCTTATTGAATTGACTTTCAATTTCTCTATCTTTTGCTTATTTTAAATATTTTTAAAAGAAATGGCCTATGGCTTACACTGTAAACATTTTATTTTTTTAACCTAGAGACCTTAGGGCCTTCAGACTTTTCCCTGAACATTATAATTTTTTTGTTGTTTTCTCACTGAATAGTAATATTGTTGTCTTCTTCTTAAAAAAAAGGTTCATTTTTTATTCTTTTTCTCTCTTTACTTTTTATGGAGGGCAGTCCAGAGGAGGAGTTGGTATGTAAAGTGCATAAAGACACCTCGATAGGACATGTGCTCAAACACAGGTGGGCTTCACCCACATTCCAGCACATCATTTCAGGGGTTCCTGGGGCTATTGAATTTTTACTGCTACCTTCCACACACTCCTAGAGCAAGTTTTTTTAAAATATTTATTTTAAAGTTTTAGGTGGACACAATATCTTTATTTTACACTTATGTGGTGCTGAGGATCAAACCCAGTGCCTCATGCATGCATGCTAGGTGAGCACTCTACCACTGAGCCACAACTCCAGCCCCTAGAGCAAGTTTTGAAGTTGTAAACTACTCTGCAGGTCAAAATTGTCAAGATTGCCAGCAAAACAGTGGCACCAAAGAGTTCCCAACTTAGTATACACTCATGGCTTCCTTGGGAGCCCTATCTACATGCTGGTGGGATGAAATAAACAGATGTTATCTGAGCTGTACTTCCCTTATTAGTCACTCTTCTCCATCAATGAAACAAGGTTTATTCTAGTTATTATTTGGGGCCCAGGAAAATTTTCTTCCTGTTGGCATGCAATTTCAAACAATCTTATAAATAAAGTGTTATGAGTAATACTCTCATAGTTTTTATTTTTTCCCCACTTTATAAAGCAAACTGGATGTTTGGACCACTGAACTGGAAATATATAACATCCATTTATTAAATAGCATGATTATATAAACAAAATCTTTTTCTCTGTCAGTATGTGGAGGAAAGAGTATATTGATATTTCTTTCTAAGGATTCTTAAGAAAAGGCCTTCCGTTTTTACAGAATCATGAAAGTTAGCATTAGTACATATTAGTCAGATAGGGTTTCTGATGAGTTGACTTTTTTCTGAAACAGGAAGATTGAGCATACTTTCTGCAATAGGAACACACAACTCTTCTAGAGACATAAGGCTTAGATTGATATTTCCTTTTTAACATATTTAAGGGAGAAATGGATATAAATTAAAGAGTTTTTAACAGTGGTACTGCACTGGTAGTGAAAAGAGTCTTCATAATCACTGAATTGATCTCAGAGATGACAGGATTTACTCCTGTGCAATATTAACCTAGGTATAATTATACCATTAATAGACAAATGTGTATTTTGGATAAATAGCATTAAATAGAATTTTAAAAAATAAGGGTTTGAAATGGAGATCAAACAAAAGTCTTAAGTTTTTCTCTCAGTAGACTTTATTTATTTTAAAAATGAATATGTGTGCTTATGCCAGAAGTTTAAGTTGGCTTACACCCTCTAAATTTGTGTCTTTCAATTCTCAGCAATTTTTTTTGCATATTTACAGTAACATAATCTGAACAAAACAATGGCATTTCCCGATTGGTTAGTTAAATTTCTCACTTTCCCCAATTTTACCTCCTGCTCTGTTCTTTCCCTCTTTTCTATTCTGGCTGAGGCTTCAGAATGCCCTAGTTTTACATTTTCTTAGCCTCTTTAATGTAGAAGACAGAGCATGTAAAATAAGAGGCATGCTTCTATTATCACAGGTGATGAGTGTTTCCTGCAAGAAAATACATGGGAATAGTGAGGAAGCGAAGGGAACCTTTGCAGTAGCCACCGCTCATTCTCCCCATTTCTGGCCTGATATGTGTAACAAGGAGCTGCAGCAGTGACTCACCATTGCTCCACCTAAAGGAGCAGTCCAGAGTGGCAGCTTATTGTCCTCTCAGAAGTGGGCATTTTTACATTGCTTTTGCCAAAAGCACCCACCATGCTTGGCCCAATCAGTTTGACTACAACAGCGTGAATCTATAGTGGGAGCATCCTTTAGAATGCCACCAGTTTTTTAGCACAGATGCAATACTTGCAAACATAGTCTACCCAGGTGCAAACCTGGGCTATGCTGAGACTACAGAAAGATCCCAGCATCTTAGTGACCTGCATGTGTTAGGTAACAAAGTAAATGTAGATTTGTAGACAATCATAACTGGCTTCAAAACATATTTCCATGATCTTGTTCAGATGACTTTATGGTCATCTCAAAGATTAAAACTCAGATTTGCAACCTGGAGTCAATTCTTACCTAAAATTTTTTATGATGAAAAATTGCCTGTTTCTACTGAAAAGAATTTAATTTTCTAAGCATAGAAATTTCAAGTAAAAATTGCATACTTCATGACAGAAAATATTTCTAAAGTAAATGTTATAAATAGGTTTTGAGTACTTGTTATGAGCAAAATGCTGACAGGTTTGCAGTGAGTCCAAAGTTCACTAACTTTGAAGACTTTTATTAAGCCAGCATCGCCCAGGCTAGTTCCTCCTGATACAGTCATACATGGTGAATAAATGGAGATTTTCCTTAAAGGAGCTTGTTAGCATGCCTGAGGAGAAATACACATAGACAGATAATTTTTTAAAAAATCACGTGAAAGGGCATATTTCAAAGCCTTGGGTAGTTAGGGTAGACTTTCTGGAGGCAGTTCTATTGGAACTCTGGTCAAATTTATGTAGGAATTGGCCAAAGAAAACATGTTATTGGTGCTTTGAACTTTAAAATATATTCCAGGTGGAGGATATCACATGTGCAATCAAGAAAGAATGGATTTCAAGTGTTTATCACAGAGTGACCAATTCCATAAGACACTAATCCCATAGAGGAGGGCTCTGCCCTCATGACTTCATCACTCCCAAAGGTCCCACCTGCAAATACCTTCACTTTGGGATTAGAGTTTCAACATAAGAATTTGGGTTGAAACAAGCATTTAAATTTTTGCAGTATGATTTATATACCAACAATGATTAACAGTCACAGCTTCAGCCTACTGTCTTTCCAGGTTTAAGCCCAGTAGAAAAGAGGGTGTCTTCTATGGTTATGGAATAGCAATTTGCATTGGCTCTGGCTCTGAGTAGGTCATTTGCCTCTGTTAAATAATGACTGCTGTCAGGGGCATCTGGATACTGATTGGTCAAACTAGGAAATACCTTCCACCTTGGAACAGAGGTTGGAGTGGAGGCCGTTATGCACTTATAAATTGGCTTTAAAAATTAGAAAGAAAAAAAAGGCTTTTTAAAAGCCTTAGTATTTATGGCATTTATTAGTTTCTTTAGTATAAATACTTCCATCATGGCTAATTTGAAGATGCCTGACTTGCATGACTTCTGAATGTTTAACGGTCAGCTCCTGTAGGCAAGTTGCAGCAGCTCCAGCACACCATCTTTGGGCTGAAGAAAGAGCTGCCAGAATCATAAGGATTGCAAGTGAGGGATAGCATGGTACTTTAAAAGAAAATCAAAATGGTGCCATAAAGAGGAGTGGTGCCAGGTATCCAAAGCCAACAAGTAAATATGTACTATTCTATTTAAGAATTTGTACACATTCTTAGGTAGTTTATTTGGATAACAGTTTTAAGGACCATATAATATTCCATTCAATGAAAGTTTACCTTTCTTTTACTGTTGAATGTTTAAGTTGGCAGAATTCTAAATAATACTTCATTGGACATGTCAATGCCCAAAGCCATTTTGTACCCTTAGCACAAGTTTGTTGAGATAGTTTGCTTATGTGCAATTACTATGTTCAAGGAATAGACCTTTTAATGCTTTTAATAAATATTCTCTAATAGATGTACAAAATAGGTTTACCATTTTATATCACTCCCATCATTGTAGGAAAGTAATTATTTCATTATGTTTTCATTAAGTATAATTAAAAAATAATTGATAGGACAAAATTGAATATCATTTTGTTTAGCATTTGTTCAAATTTCTAAAAATGCAGACATTTCAATGATGTTCTTACAATAGGCATACTTCTTATATTGAATTTTCCTCTCATTTCCCAGTTGTGTGTTTATATGTGATCTTACCATACTATTGTCATAGGAATTTATCTTCTTTTACTTAATTAACACATCAAATAGATAATATTGGAAATTCTAGTCCAAAGCACAGCTTGATAAATGTTGATGGGGTATTTTACATAAAACTCTGATTCTATATGATTGAAGATAACACTGGCTTATCTAATAGATAAATCCTCATATACAGTGAGTCAGCACAATAGAAATTTATCTCTTGCTCATGTTAGTGTTTCATAATGACTTTTCTCAGTTAAACATCTTCCTCAAAATCATTTAAGGACAAAACCTCATTCTGTCCCATGATTTTCCTTTTCCCTTGGGTAATCCACACAGTTGTTTCCATTCAGTGGGAGGGGGGATGAAAAAAGGATGAAATTTGGGAGAATTTTATGGCATCCTGGAAGTGCAGCAGTCCTTACACACACATTCCACTGACTCAAACTCAATCAGCTGGCAACATTAATTGCAAGGGAGTAAAAAAAAGGATGTGGTGAACATCTATCCAGTATTTGCCCAAACTTCTATACCTGAAGTGGAAAAATGTTTTCAAACAGTCTGATTTTGTTCCATACTACATAAGTGTACCTGGGAATAAATCACTAACATTGCTGGGATTATGTACAAGATTTAAATATGGAATGTGAAACTTAAAGTATTGATAAGAGATATATAGATTTTTAAATAGAGCAAAGTGGTGGGGAAAATTTTTTGAATACTCATTGAATGGCTTTTAGTTTAGGCAATGTAAAAAAAAAATGGAGTTTGTTGGACAAAGTGACCTTGACAAATAACTTTTGGTTAGGTAGCATTCAATGTATAAGAAAATTAGTATAATCAGCTCAACTAGTAAACTGGCTTATTATAATGTCATTTTAATTAAATATTTTAGTGAAAAAGTTGTTTATGGATTGAAGAAAATCTTTGCAAATCACATATCTGATGAAGGTTAATATATAAAAGAAAAATCCTTACAACCTGATAGCAGAAAAAACAATGGGCGAAGGTCCTGAATATACATTTCTCCAAAGGAGACAGAAAAAATGTCCAACGAGTATATGCAAAGGTGCAGATCATCACTAACCATCAGGAAATGTAGACCCACTATGAAATATCACCAAAAAGTCCTTAGGATGGCTTTTCTGAAGATTAGGGAAGTATTGGTAAGGATATAAATAAAGGGAAATGTTGGTGGGAATTTAGATTATTTCAGGCATTTTGGAAAATGGTTTGGAAGTTTCTAGAGAAATTAAATACAGGATGACCATATGACCCAGATATCCTTCTTCTGGGTACACCCAAAGGAAATTAAATCACTACTTCTTGAAGATATTTGCACTGCCATGTTTATTGCAACATTATCAATAATAATAGCCAAGATATGGAAACAATCTAAATGTTCCATCAAAGGATGAATAGATAAAAAGAACCGTGGATGTGTGTATATACTCAGTTGTATATACACATAAAAATACACAATGGAATATTTAGTAAGCTTTAAAAAAGGGAGATCCTGTCATTCACTACAACATGTCTAGCCTGGTGGAAATTATGTTAAGTGAAATAGCCAGACATAGAAAGAAAAATATTGCATGATTTCAGTTGCATGTGGTATCTTCTTTTATTAAGAAATTAAAATACAGAAATAGGGACAGAGTGAGGAGAAGGGGAATGGGAGACATAGATCAAAGATACAAACTAACAGATATATAGGACTGACATTTCCAAAGGTCTAATGAATATAATGAGGACTAAGTTAGTCATTGTTTTTGGAATTTTTACCAAATGAGTAGATTTAAATTGTTCTTGCCATACACAAGAAATAGGTAACCATGTGAAATGATGGATATGTTAATTCACTTCATTATAATAACTAAGTAATTAGGGAAAAAATAGAATTAAGGATATTCTGTAGGTAAATGGTGACACCAAATGCTGAGGTAGAACTCAAGTGAGTTGAGGAAGAGTGGTTGTAATGAGGATGATAAAAGTTTGGTGTGGTTACGCATTGAAATATGCCCAGTATCTAAATGAAACAGGCAGAAACATAAGGGATATATGGAAAAATGAAGAAATGACAGGAAACTGTAGAAAACAAAAGGTATTATCAGTCAGACTATTACCTGACTTTTCTCAATCCCAAAGCATAGTAATCATGTATTCATTTAATTGGCCAACAAGTATTAAATGACATGTCAGGAACAGCCTAGTTGCAAATGCTTCCTATTTGTCCAAAACCTATCCTGTTTTTGAAGAATATCAGTTATTGCATTGATACATAAAAAATAAAATAAAAGCACAGACATCCAAGCCAGTAATTTCATCTTTCCTTGTTCTTAGGTGCATGGGATGAATGCCTTGTCTGACATCATTTCTGTAATGAGAGAATTCCATAACCGAATGAGTTATATATTGAAAGACAGCTAATGTCTTAATTCTTGAAATATCCCAAAATACAGGTAATATGACCATTGGGTAGATAATTTTTCAATAATCAGTTCCAGTCTGAATTGCAGGTGAAAATCTTTCATTCAATCTTAGTTCCTTGTTAATTAGTCTATCTAAACAATATTTGCAATCCTATGTGTCCATGAAATAACAAAACTCAAATGTGAGTCAGATAATTTCAGAACCAAGATTACCAAAAATGGAAAGTAGTTTTGAGCATAAAATACAACATCCTGATCAAAGCAGAGAAATTTTTTTTTTCATGTTGAGAAAAATATCTAGGAAACTAAATGACACATGGAAGGGGAAGAAGATAGAGAAAAGTACAAAAGAAATACAGAACACCAGCTTACAGAGTGTGTGTTAAGATCTCTGGGCTTATGAAAATGTCTAGATTCCCCTGAGGCTCCTGTTATAGATCCACAACCTGGACCCTGATCATTGCCCTCGGTGGCAAGAGCAACCTAGCTGTTGATAGACGGGCCGTTACTGCCTTTTGACAACTTACACAGTAAATCAAGCTTCTGATCAGCACAGAGAGAATCTCCAATCATGGCATCTAGATCCAGCACCATCTCATTGTTCATCTTCACTTCTTCACCTTGGCCTTTGTTTCTCAAGTGACTATTTGATGCAAACATACTCTAGAGTCCCTGGAAAACTCCCCTATTTCTTATCTTCAAATCACTACTTCAGTTTCTCTTGTTCAACGAAACATTACACTTTAACCAGTTTGGGCCTAGTCATTTGAGACCCTGACTTTGATCCAGAATTCTGATTCATCTTTAGTTTATTCTACTCCTTCATCTAATAATAAAATGGTGCCTCTGATCTTCCTGACAAATATTTTTGATGAAGCTGAAAACTCCTAAGAACACTTGAATTTCTATATTTGATGTAAACAATGATCTGTGTTAACAGGTAAAAAGCAAAAAAAAAAAAAAAAGATTTTTCTCCCAACAACAACAAAAAATATTGTCTAAGATTGTCTACCTTTTAACCTCTTAGAAGAGAAATAAAAGTCCTATTACTTAATGGACCCTCCAAGTAGTCTTGTGAAATAAGCCCACACATTTGTCAAAAATAAAAAAAAAACAAACCCTATTGTCAGCACTTCAAACATCCTAATTCAAATATTGAAGTTAATGTAAACTCGCTTTAATCTTCTTAAAAAAAGTCTGTAGCAAGAGGAAAGGGAGAAAAAATTTTAAAAAACCTTTCGCTCTTGATGTTACATTTTATAGCTGATCCTTTGTTTCTTCACTGATTAAAAGGCCGATTCTCTGTTTCTTTACTGGTTTAATGAGGATTCCTTTAAATGCCACTGTCATTTATGAAGAAGATGCCCCATGAAGGTCACCTAAAAGACTTTACCTCAAAGGCCTGAAAGGTCAGTCCGACATGGTAGCCCTCAGACACCGTTATTTTCCACACACACTCTTTCATCGGATGATAGTCATCAGGGTAATTAGGAGATTGAATCTGCCCTTCATTTCTACGTATCTCACCTCCACAGATAGCTGAAGAAAGCAAAAATAAGTAAATAAATAGAACTAGACATGGCACTTCATTTTCATTTTCTATTAAGCCAATATTGAAGTTCAGTTCCTGTAATTAAGAACATTTTATAAAAAGGTTATAAAAAAAATCAGAGTTGGCTGGTTATACTGTTGTGCAGATTTAGAGGGTAAAACATGTAGTTCTCTTAACTATAAACAGTAGATCACTATCAGTCAAGGAATATATAATTGTTGATCACTCTTATGTCACATTTTCACCCCTGAAAAAATGAATATGTCTTAAACTTATATAAGCCTTTAGGAATTTTATAAATATATTCTATGTGAGTTTGTTCTATGATTTCCTGAGGAAATCATAGAACAAACTCACAGCAGACAAGCTTCATAGAACAAACCTCATCAGCAGACAAGCTTCACCCTGAACAGAGCTTAATGGGCCTCTGGCAGTGAGCTAGCATCATGTGCTCAACATCTGTGGCTTCATCCAAATACTCCTCTTCACCACTGTGCAGTTAATCTTTAAAGCAAAATGCTTCCATTCACTTAAAAGTTTAAGGGAAGCAAAAATCTCTGTCTTGGAGATTACCTAAACTCCTATACAAGCAAGGATCTCCGCTGTCTACCACATGGTGAGTAAGGGGCTGTTTTTAAAGCCAGGAAGCACAATGCTATCTTATTGTTTTAGAGAAGCATAGGACAAAGCATGCAATAAATTCTTCCTCGAATGCTGACTCTCTGATTTAGTCAAAGCATGCTTTAGAAATGTGCACAATTACTTTCTGTGCAGTTTCCTATAATAGACTATTTCAGTAGTGCTGGGGCCAAATACGTACAAAATCAGGACAAAGGAAAATAATGTCTTAATACTATTTTAATAGTATTGTGAAACAAATTTTAAACACTTTGTGCCATTTGGATTTTTTCTCCCACACCTCTCTTAGCACATTTTGTTGTTATTATATCATTGATACAAGAAAACTGGCAGTTTTTAACAGTTTTAATGTCTGGAGAATTTTTTATAAAGATAATTTGTGAATATTTAAATGCATGTTCACAAAATGTTATAATTTAAAACTTTTAAAAATGGTCACAAAATCATTCTAATGAAATTGGGGGAAAAAAAGGACACTTAGCTGAGAGATCTAAAATACATTCATTTCTTAACTTCAATGTGACTTGCCTTCATAGACAGCTGCAAACCCTTTTCCTACCCAGTTACTGCTGCTACGGAACTCAATCCACATTCTGCTGTCTGTAGAGGTAAGAACTTCAGGCACCTTGTCCCCACAGAATCTACCTAAAAGAAATGAAAGAATAAAGAGCACCAAATAAATATGATTCTGTGTTCTACTTGCTTTCTACATTAGCTACAAACTATACATATAAAACCTAGTTTGGCTAGTATCTCTATCCCTAGTGATCAGAGTTAGAATAGTGCCTTAATATTTATTTAATAAAGATTAATAAAACATTCTCTTCATATATATTTATAAACTATCAAACAACTGATGTCAGTATTATCATCACATATAGTAAGAAGAGTTAATTCAAAAAGGATATTTACAGATGGACCCATGAAACATCAAGGTGAAAAACAGAAAAGACACAAGTCCCTCGAGACACTGGTTCAAGTCTCCATCTGGTCAGTAAGCAGGAGAGTGACTTGCTGACAAATATGCTCCTGGTCCAAACAGAAGTTGGTTCTCTAGCCAGGGTCAATGAGAACCCATCAGGACAACATCTGGAATACTCCAAGGAACTTACTGCATACACTATCTCATCTATAAAGCTGCAGTTGGTGGAATTATACGCAGAATAACCAATATTACTATAAGACTTCAGTCTGAGATGTGACGTTTTCTAATTGCATATCCAGAGGTAAAAATAATGAAAAATAGATGCAATACTAACTATTGTTTCTTCCTTTCTTATGCAACCCTTCCACAAAAATTCACTGTATATCTACCTTGGGGTTCTAGGAACTCACATAATGACAAATGTTTAAATGTGACAAAGCACATGAAATAATTCTATAAATACATGACATTTCTATCTACTTTTGTGTGCCTCTGAAAATGACATCATGCATAATTTTTATATGAGAAAACTGGTAGCCAATTTAAATAAAGCAAATTTATCAACATTGAAAAGAAAGAACAATATCTTCCCAAGATGCAAAATAAATTAGAGGTTTCTATAGTGCATTTTAAGCTGTAGTATGCATGAAAATTGCCAGGAAAATCTGTTAAAATTAATCTCTTGCTCAGAAGATATTGACTTTTTATAATTCCTGAGTTTTTATAATGCTTACACCTTTCCAGATGAATATAGGGTAAGCACTCTGAGTGCTAAAGTTTTACAAGAAATGGTGGAGAAATCTTTTCACATGAAGACCATATCACATTGAGTCAGTCTGGTGGACATAACTCAAATTTTAGCTTCAGATTTATATGAGCTTAATGAAATGTTTTCTTTAGAATACACAAATGTATATAACATATGGCTTCATCTAGGCTAAGACAATGTTTTCCTCAACGTACAAGACAATGTTTTCCTCAAACGTACAAGACAATGTTTTCCTCAACCTGACTGTTCACATTACTTTAATTCTTCATTACTTCCCTATTTTTAAACATTTCCACAGATCTCCAACTTACTCAGGCTGCTGTCACTTTTAATCTAAGAGTGTCCATTCAGCAGGTTTTGGATGTTCAGAAAAAAGAAATCTGTCTAACACATCAACATGGCTAAACAAAGCTACTTCTAAAAATAAAAGCAGCCACAATCTCAAAAAAAAAAAAAAGGAAAAATTAAGAAAATTTTCAGCTCTCACCTCTTAAGTTAAACAGGGTGACAGTAAACCACCTCATACAAATTAATAGTGTGGTCTGTGGTTAAGCACTGATGGCAGATTTACATAGGGACCAAATCTGGCTACAGCTAATGACACAAACTACAAGTGTTTTTGTTTTCTCAGCCACAGAAAAACTCTTGGAAGAAAAAACAGCAATGTCTATAGAAACAACGAATATGCTTGGCACAGGAAGAATCTATCAAATACCTGACAGAACACATGCTACTGCCTCAGCAAACACAGAACACCCACAGAATATATTCACACCTGATCTTGTTTTTGTTTCATCAAAATGTTTGATCCTCAGCACCACATAGAAATAAAATAAAAATAGTATTGTGTCCACATACAACTAAAAAATAAATGTTTAAAAATTATGAATTAAAAATCACAATTATGAAACTGAAAAAACAAGAAAATACTGAAGAATTAGCATTATAACCCTAATATATGAAAAAGCTATGCTCAAGCATTACGTTCAGATCCAAATATCCACTTGTAATTAAGTTAATTTAAGTCAATTAATCAATGTCTTCATGTCTCTGAGTATGTTTGGAAAAGGGTAGTCGAAATAAAAGCAATGTAGACTACATACATTTAAACTCTAAGATGACCCTTGAGACAACGGATGGTGTCTATACAGGACAGAATACTTGTGTAACCACATAGGAGATAAGTAAGCACTTACCAAGGAGAGGTGACTTCTTCCAGTACCCATCTCTTACTTCAATGTAGTCATACCAACACAAACTACTCTTGTATAGGTCCATTTTGGTAAAATTTAAGACAATCTGTAAGATGGAGAAAAACAACACACAAAGTAAAAATGATCGTAATTTGAATCCTGGAAGAAAGGAACCAAAACTACAGTGAAAAGGAACTTACAGCTATTTCTTTCTTTTTTCTATATTTTAATCACCCTAATATTTTTTTTTCTTAAATGCCCCCAAACCATGTTTTCTCATTTTCATTACTAATTCCAATAGAAGCACAATGTTAATAACTAGAAGGAATTAAATTAACCCAACATTCTGTAAAGTGAATTTGAACAATTAATTGCACAAATAAAACAAATCTTCATTTGAATAGTTTATTATGAATTTTCTATGATAAATATGATTTAAACTATGAAGAATTCCAATTTTTTCATGAATATCTTCTTTTTAATAATTTATTTCAAAGACAAACAGTCAGATATCTATAATTATGTTAAAAATAACCACTGGGTGCCATTTTCCCAGAATATAATATCATTGTGTATGTTGAAATGTTTAAATGCAGTCCTAGCATTTAAATGTATCCTTGAAACTATAATCAAACTCATATGTCACTACTCTTCTTAAGGTCCAAGAATACATATTCAAAGCCTTTCAAGTTAGATTTTGTACATGACCTTTATTCTGTACTTTGTTTTGGAATGATGCTGCTTTTTGTAAAGATAATTCAAGAGCAATTCTAGGAAAGATAATTTTTTCATTGCTTCATAAAAGTTCTTTACTTTTCAAAGAATTAACTCTTTACTTGATTACAACAAAAGTACAATCAATCTAATGTTAGAAATGTGCTCAAATTAAGTAAAATTCATTTGGAAATCATTTTGTGTGTTCAAAACTCATTCTAACTCAGTTCTGCTTAAATTATCTAATATGCTTATGGCTCATAGTATACCTGTTTTTTTTCCTATTGACATTGAAATGTACTTTGCCCAAATGCAACAAATTATGAATATTTGAAATGTTTCTATTATAAAATAATAATTTATAACAATATTCAAAGAGCTCAAAGAAAATGCTGATTATAAAAAATCTAAAGGAATAATTAAAGAGGTAAAATATATAATCATTAACCCTGAACCTATATTACATAAAAATCCTACCAATACTGTGAAGAAAACATATACTTCTTCCCTTTCTTAAACACAATATTTGACAAAAATTTAAGTACTAATTATGGCAAATCAATCCTAGCTTGCCTACTCCTTCCTAGTATGAAGACACAATATCACACAAAAAAATTCTCTTAGCATCTTCTATCTAGGTGCACAGCTTCAATTGTTCATATAGATTAACATCTACTTTTTAATTAATGTACTAAGAAACAAAATTCTACCAAGGATGAAAAAATGAGAGATACTTTTTTTAAATACAATACAGCATGCATTATTATTTAATTAGTACTTATTTAGTTGTTACTATTAGTTTTTAGTTTTAATAGTTATTTTTATCATTCCATTTTGAAGTTTATCTATTTTTCCTTCAATTTTTTAGTTTCAAATATTTTCAAAGACTGTTTGAAAAAATTTCCCAAATAGGGGCTAGGGTTGTAACTCAGTGGCAGACTGCTTGCCTAGCACATGTGAGGCACTGAATTTGATCCCTAGCACCACATAAAAGTAAACAAAATAAAGGCATTCTGTACATTTATAATTACAGGAAATTTTTTTTAATTCCCTAAGTATCCAAGGGTAAAGTACTGATCATTTTTTCTTTCTTTTTCAAAATCCTCAACACTTGATTGTCAAAACGCTTTAGTTTCTAAATTATTTTTTCCAAGTTACCCAAATATTTTCTTCTCCCATGCAACCTCAGATTATTCTCGGGATACAATGGGAAAATAATTTCTGGCTTTTGCACTTAACTATGTGTTTACTTTAAGTCTGCTACAAATAGGGAATACCACCACTGCCTGATATTAAGTTTCATTCTGCATTCGTATTTTCCCTATAGCAACCACCAGAGTTTCAACTCCCTATGATCTCATTTGTTATCATTTGTTATAGTGGAGACAGCAAAAGTAGAAACAGACACAAAAAAGATAACCTTGGATCATTTTGTGGCTCCTCTCTCTGCTTAAAGGGGAGTTTTTTACAATGGTGTGAAAATAGTTTCAATTTTCTCCTGCATGAGAAAAAAAAATCGATGAATTGGATGTATATCATTAAATTTCATCCCAAATTAAAAATGACATGGTTGGATTGTTAATAGTTAATATTCAAATACTTAGAATAAACATACACAACACAACACACACACACAAACATATACACATGTCGCGACCCCTTGCCGGCAAGGGAAACACAACACAGGATTCTTCTTTCAGCAGTTTACTCAGGACCTTTGAATCATGATGAGAAAACAGGAACAAGAGAGCGAGCAGTCAGTCTTCCCTAGCTTAAGTACCCAGCCCCGCCAATGAACTAGCACCACGTGGAAAAGTCTAATAGGTACAGCACAGCGGAAGCAGGCCAGAGCCCAGCCCCACAGCCTTACAAAGAGTTGTTTACTTCTAACAACTTTAACCGCTTAACGAAGCGGAAGCAGAGACCAGCGCCATATTCAGGGTGTGGTCGCTGGCTCCCAACAGTTCCCCCTTTTTTTTTTACAAGCAACAGATAAAAGTAGAGGTCCTATATCCATTGTGCAAAAGTGGCCGTAAATAATGGCACACTCCTGAGGGGCGCCTCCCCAGGCGAGTCACCATTCCGACCGATGCCTTTTTCATAGTGGTGGGGCGTCGACATCAAACCCACATGCAATAGGACATGCTTTTCTTGGGACTCAAACCTAGAGCTCCCAAGTGCAGTGCCTTGCCTTGCACCCTGTGCTGTGTCTATCGCTTGAGCATGGTGAGCCATGCTTGAGAGGACTGTCCTGCCTCTAAAGCGGCAAAGGCTTGTACAAGCATAAGATTCTGCACCTGCTGCCGCTTGCACATACGAACCAGACACCACAGGCACAATCCAATGGCAAGTACTGTGACCACAGCCAACTCACCCATGCCTGCCCATTGCTTCAAGAAACTAAAAGACTTAAACAACCATGATATTACATCTTTCACGGGAGCAATATGGACTCGAGTCTTGTAGTCCATCCATGGGCAATAAACACCCATGAGTGAGTACTTGACTCAAAATGTCCACTTGGTCTTGTAGTAGATCTACCTGCTGGTTGAGAAGCACAATGCCATGATGTAGATGTTAATTCATCATAGTCTGAGTCTCCATGGCTGTTGCAGCAGTACTCGCAAGCTTGTTCACAGCATCAGCAGTAAGCATGGCAGTAGCGAGAGCCGCAGCGGCAGTGGCCGCAGCAACAGCAGAAGCTGCAACGGCTGCCACAATGGCTGCAATTATACCAAGGTCTCTTTTGTTTCTTTGCAATAATACAGGCAAATTATCATCATCAATAGACACAGGTAAAGGCAAGTAGGAGGGCACACGTACTACCACAACAGAGTCCTCCAAAGAGGCATTCCAGCATTGTACAAGTCTACACCTCTGGTTAGAACAATTGAGTAAAGGAGATGAATAATTGAACATCAATAACATGAATGGGGGTCATACACACACAGGTGTTGGTAACCTAAATCACTTGCTCTTCGATAATGCCAGCAGAAGTATTGTAAGTGTAGTTACATTTTTGAACACTACCTCCATCAATAAATCCGAGGGCATTAAGTTGTGAGCAGGCGCTCAAACGAGTTCATAATACCCAGGAGTCAAAAGGATTCGAGAAAGCAGCTTGAGTAGGATTATTATAAGTGAAATTGAACCCTAGAAAAGTAGCATTCTTGTAGGTGGTTGTTAAAGGAAAGGTAAAGGTTTTGTTAGAATTAATAAACTAAGGGGTCAATGAGCCCTGACATCCAGTCCAAGCTGGTGAACTAGTTTTTATGGCTTTACAATGGGCAACAATGCTGGTTGTTGAGAAATAGAAGTATTGGCTCTCAATACCTTAGCAGGAAAAACACCATTGATTACAGTAGCATTACCACTTGAGCCCCGAGAACCATCACTATCAAACCAGCCCAAAGATTGATTGGTTAACATAATACAAGGTATGGAATCAGAGTAATTAACATGTACAGAGAAACACAATGTGTCAAATAATGAAACAGTAGAAAAGTTATCAATAGCTGCTACAGTATCCATAGGCAAGTTCGGTCAATCCATGGTGGCAGAGCCATTAGTAGTGAAGAAAAATGAAAGTACACCAGCCTGAGAAGTAACGGGCAATGGATATGGCCACGTCTTTACCACCGCCCAGAGGAGTCGTTCTGCAGTCCAGACGACCTCATGTCCGATCACCATCAGGAGAAGCATCAAGCACCTCATCTTGTTCATCTTCATTCTTCCTTCCTGACGGAGCTTGAGGAACTTTCCGCCCGAGGCGCTCTGGCACCCACAATGGTTCCATTTGGTCCTGTGGGAAGACACAGACAGAACCTCGTGCCCATGCCAGAACGGGATCAGGCCCATACCATTGTCCAGAAAGTACATCTTTCCACTTAAAGTGCCCAAAGTTCGGGGCAGAGGGCAAACAGTGCCTAGTCGCAGCAGAGCGCCCTTGGATGTCCAGATTCAAAAAATTAATAGTGAATAGAGCCAGGGAGAGGCGCTCTTTCGGGGTGTGACCTAAGCCAATTCCCCCTTTTTGTTTTATTAACATCTCTTTTAGAGTCTTATGAGTGCGCTCTACAATACCCTGACCTTGAGGATTATAGGGCAAACCATGGACAAGCTGGATACCCATCTGGTTGCAAAAGGAAGAAAATTGTCGTCCAGTATACTCTGGACCATTGTCCATCTTAATGGTCTGTGGTAATCCCCAGGCTGCCCAGGCTTCCAAGCAATGCGTGATAACATTTCCAGCCTTTTCACCAGACAAAGCAGAAGCATGGATAATGCCAGAACAAGTATCTACAGACACATGGACATATTTAAGTTTGCCAAAGTCGGGAACATGAGTGACATCCATTTGCCATATAGTTAAAGGCTGCAAACCACGAGGATTTACGCCCACAGAAGAGGGATGACGTAAAATGATACAATTAGGACAATCCAACACAATCTGCTGAGCATCAGCACGGGAGATAGTAAAGCGCTTTGGAAGTGCTCGTGCATTAATATGAAATTTACTATGAAAGTTTCTAGCTTGATCTAAGGAGGAAACAGGGAACACCCAAGAAGGACGAGTAGCAAGATCAGCTTGGGCATTGCCAGCAGAAAGAGCACCCGGTAAACCTCTGTGGGCTCGAATATGCAAGGGGTAAAAACAGGCGGAGCGATTCCAAATCAATGTTTGAAGATGGAGAAAAAGGGAAGACATTACTCCTGATGTGTGTATGGGACCCACTGCTTCCAACACCTTTAAAGCTTGAACTACATAAACAGAATCTGAGATTAAATTAAAAGGAAACGGACATTGTTCAAATACTTTTATGACAATTTGCAGCTCCACCCATTGTGGATTGCCAAGAGCAAACTGATGTTGGATAGGAGGTTGCTCATTTACCACATAGGCTCCAATACCAGTTTTAGATCCATCTGTAAAGATATTTGCAGCTCCTGGGATAGGCGTAGAAGAAGTGATTTTAGGGAAAATGATAGGATGTTACTTAACAAATGTAATAAGAGGATGTGAAGGATAGTGATTATCTATCTCTCCTGGAAAAGAGCATCGTAATATAGCCCAATTATCCAGGTTAGCACACAAAACTTGAATTTGTTGACACGTATAAGGGGCAATCACAGACGTTGGAGGAAAACCAAAAAATTGTATACTTTGTTGTATCCCTAACATAGCTAAAGAAGCAACTGCATCAGGATAATACTCAAGGGATTTTCCAGAGAATATTCGTGGATGTATCCACAACAAAGGACCATCTTGCCACAAAACTCCAGTAGGTTGCCATACAGTGGCAAGTACACATAATTGAAGAGGCTTATCCTCTTGAAGCCTGCAAAGGCTAGCATGTTGTATAGCCTTTTCCACTTTAAGCAACACTGACCTGGCTTCCTCAGTAAGACGACGAGGGGAAGTAAGATCTGAACCACCTTTAATAATTTCATACAAGGGTTTTAATTCAACATTGGGAATATGCAAGTAACCCCTAATCCAATTTATGTCACCCAATAATTTTTGAAAATCATTTAACGTATGTAAATTATCAGTCCCAAGAGTTACCTTTTGGGGTGTAATAGTTTCACAAGAGATACTAGCACCAAGATAATCAACAGAGTCTCCTGTCTGTACTTTATCAGGTGAAATAAGCAAGCCCTTTGATTGTAGTAAATGTACTAAATCAGTGTAAGCTGCCTCCAACATAGGGAGAAACAGCTGCCTTACATTCTTCAGTACATTGCTCAAAAACAAGTTGCTTAATCAAAGGCATGGCTCTATCGGGATCATCAAAGATTTTTCCCGCAGCATCCACCATGCTAGCAACAAAGTCTGAGAAAGGTTCTGTAGGGCCCTGTATAATTTTAGTCAGATTGCCAGACACTTCTCCTCTATTTGGGAGTGATTTCCATGCACGGATACAAATCTTATTAATTGTTCATATACTTCAGGAGGATATCCGTCTGTTGATTGGCAAACCTACCCTGCCCCAAAAGCATATCTTTATCCCAGGCGGGGCGTCCCGTGCATGATTTTGGGCAGCCTGCTCTACCGCGCCCTCTAGCATAAATGCTCTCCCATCCAAATATTTCCCTGGGTAAACACAAGCGTGCACCAGACTAGCCCAATCTGAGGGGGTCATGCAAAATCTGGTAAGCCCCTCTACCTGAGTAAGAGTGAAGGCAGCATCTACACCATAAGTGCGAACGGATTCTGCCAAAGTTTTAATTATTTTAAAATCTAAAGGCTCATGGTATCTTCCCCTATTAGCATCCTGAAAAACCGGGTACGTTAGTCCCATGTCTGTATTAACTGTTCTCCAAACTTGTGTATGAAAAGTTCTCCCGGAGCTTTGGACTCCCCTCACATATGGGGGCGGTGCAACAGGCACTGCATCTTCTTCTAAATTCTCAACCTCCTCTTCAGAATTAGATTTATCAAAATTAGATTTATCCCCCTTCTCACAGTAGGCTTTCATGCTTTGTGTCTCCCTTTTTTTCCTTTTCATTTTTATCTTACGTAGTTGCTGTAACAATATGTCCAGGTCCTCAGAACTCTCCGAGCCACTTGTGTCCTCAGGTGTTTTTAGTTCGGTCAAGTCTGGATAGAGCCTTCTCCTATTTTTATTTTTAGGCTCTTTTGCCTTTTCACCACTCTTACTCTTAATACTCTCTGCCACTTCGCTATATGACCCCTCATATTTTTCCTCATGTAGTTGTTCAAGAACGGCCTGACCCTCACCCACAGCTTCCTGGCATTTACCGTCTGCTATACATTCTCTAACCAATTTCCAAAGTGGTATAACGCCACCCTCTAAAGTACCTTGCTCATAAGAGAAATCCAGATCTCTCCCTAATTTGTCCCAGCTGGGAATCGTAAGACTCCCTGAAAAGGCAAACCAAGGAGCCGCTATATCAGCTTCTCTTAAAAACATCTGCAAAGTACTCTGCTCCACCTTAAGTCCTTTTGAACATAGCAGCCCATCCAGGGCCAACAAAATTGGGCTTGAAGAGGTAACACCCATAATATTTTCAAAGCTATAAAGAAAGTGAAAGTACAAAAGCCCCGCTCTCTCTTTATCTACAGAGGAGTGTCCCGTTCTATTATTTTCCCCCGCTCTCTCTTTATCTACAGAGGAGCGTCCTGCTATTTACTTGCGGATTCCCACTTTACCTGGGAACTTACCGGTGCACCACTCTGACTGCTGAAAGTTCTGGATCCTGGGTTCGAGGAATATTCTTCCCCGCTCGGGCCACCAACTGCCACAACCCCTCGCCGGCAAGGGAAACACGACACAGGATTCTTCTTTCAGAAGTTTACTCAGGACCTTTGAATCATGATGAGAAAACAGGAACAAGAGAGCAAGCAGTCGGTCTGCCCTAGCTTAAGTACCCAGCCCCGCCAATGAACTAGCACCACGTGGAAAAGTCTAATAGGTACAGCGCAGCAGAAGCAGGCCAGAGCCCAGCCCCACAACCTTACAAGGAGTTGTTTACCTCTAACAACTCTAACCGCTTAGCGAAGCGGAAGCAGAGACCAGCGCCATATTCAGGGTGTGGTCGCTGGCTCCCAACACACACACACACACACACAGGAAAGGGGATAACTGAGCAGAAAAGTCTCCTATCTTGTTTTTAATCTTCTAGTTTAAACTCCAAGCTCCGTGGAGAAACAAAACCAGCCTGACACTAATATAAAACACAGAGTTCTTTAGAAGTAGAAAATGTAATAAAGATAGGTTTTCTAAAATTAAATCTCCCAGGCTCTGACTATAGAAGTAAAATTCTGGCCTTTGACTAAAATTGCCAGCAGAATTCATACTTGCATTACAAATCAAAAGCACTTGGAAAATATTTTGTTGTTTCATATTATGGTATTTTATGCAAACATATTGCATCTTTCAAAGAAAGATAAAATGAATACTACATAGTACAATTATACAAATATTTTATTTCAGATGGTAAATATAAGTATCAAGTTAAAATTAACCATCTTCACTTGGAACATGAGATGGAGGAGATTCAAAGAACAGTTCTGTTTCCTGTGATCTGTTAGGAGTCTAAATGCAACGTTAAAGTGATACAATTGCTGTTAAATTTGCTTATTAAAGACTTTGCTTCACAAAGCTGCAAAGTGAAGAATCTTGAAGAAAGACAGAGCAACAGCTCAAGGGACTGGATGTCTGCAAGTCTCCGGAGAAAAATGTAATCGACTAACTTTTGTCCATGCAATTAAGACATTATCGATTACCTAAACAAAGTCCATGGGCACCATAAAATGGCCAATTACAATAACATTTACATCTTTAGAGCTGAGGAGAGGGAATATGCAGACATTGCCAACCGGATTGATTATTAAATGGCTCTTTAGATAGAGAGAGATTAGATTCAAAAGCAACAAGATGAAATAGATTGTTAGGTTCCAGCCCAAAGAAACCTAAACAAGTCTAATAAAATTTCTGGATTGACTACAGCTTTTTCTCTCAGAAATAAGGCTCATGGGGAGTAGATCAGAGATTGGTACAGAATCTGCCTGCAACCTACTTTTGTGAATAAAGTATTATTGCATCCATTTCCTTACTATATCAACTATGTCTGCTCTTGCACTACAATGCTAGAAATGAGCATTTGAACAAAGACTATCTACCCTCTAAAGGTAAAAATATTTACTCACCAGAAAAGTTTGTCAATCCCTACAATAATTGTTATAATTAAATAATAATCATTATGTATTAATTATATATTTAATAATTATAACATATTATAATGTGTTAATTAATAATTAATACATTAAATTTTTGTTCAGATCTGAAATTGTATTGTAGTAAAGGGAGAAATAATTAACATCTCTTCCTATAATTAAAGCTGTTCTGGAGTAGGAATCAAAAGACCTTGGGTTCAAGTTTGAGCTTTTCAGTTTGCTAATTTACTTAAACTTTATATCAAATGAATCTTCTTACCATCTCAGATATCATCCTATCAGATTTGTCCCATCAAAATTAAATTCACTCACATGTAGAAAAATACAGAGAATCCTAAAGCATTAAGATGTTCATTTCATGGTAAATATTCAGGCATCTATCACAATATATGTTTTGAAAAAAAATGTAAGAAATTTTCATCCAATTTCATGAAGTCAACTATTTTAGGAAATATAAAAATGTGATTTTAAAATTTCACAGAAAAAATAGTGATATTAAAATAAGGGAATCTCAAAATTCATATAATGGACAGAAGATCTTGGGGCTTTCCTTGAAGTTCCTACCTTAGATTATTTGCATAACCTCAAGTAGACCCTAGCCTAGTTGTGGAACCTTGGGGAGACCCAAATTTCAATAAGGAATTATTTATATCAGAGATAGAAACAAGAGTGTGACTATGTTATTAAAACAATTTATTGCTTAAACTCATGTGATAATATTTTGATTTTGATTTTTGTCATCACCTACTAGTCACCAAAATATTTCCTTATACCTCTCCTTAATCTCCACTCCTACCACATATCTAGTTAGTTCCTAAATGCACACCCCTGCCTAGAAGCTTTTACATAGCCAATGATGTAATGGCTTCCAGTGGTTTTTAGCTTCACTTGTCTCCAGCATGTTCTACACTTATAGTCACATGAATCTCAGTAAAGTCTAGATCCCATCAATGCCTGGTTATCAAAAACTCTCGAGTCCAAATCCACCTTTTCCACTTTCTCTTCCACAACCTCCAACACATAAGATTTATTCTACTCATTCCTAACTTCTTAAAGTTATGCCCTGAAAAAGCATCCATGTTTTTTTTTATTTTTTATTATTGTTGGTCGTTCAAAACATTACATCTTTCTTGATATATCATATTTCACAGTTTGATTCAAAAGGGTTATGAACTCCCACCTTTACCCCATATACAGATTGCTGAATCACATCAGATACATCAGTTACATTTCCATTGATTTACATATTGCCATTCTAGTGTCTGATGAATTCTGCTCTCTATCCTATCCTCTACTATCCCCCCTCCCCTCCCCTCCCCTCCCCTCTTCTCTCTCGACCCCCTCTACTGCAAAACATTTCTTCCACTTGTATTATTCTTCCCTTACCCCTCACTTCCTCTTGTATGTAATTTTGTATAACCCTGAGAATCACCTTCCCTTTCTATGCAATTTCCCTTCTCCCTCCCTTTCCATCCCACCTCTCATCCCTATTTAATGTTAATCTTCTTCTCCTGCTCTTTGTCCCTACACTGTCCTTAGTTACTCCCCTTATAGCAAAGAAGTCATTTGGCATTTGTTTTTTAAGGATTGGCTAGCTTCACTTAGCATAATCTGCTCTAATGCCATCCATTTCCCTCCAAATTCTATGATTTTGTCATTTCTTAATGCAGAGTAATACTCCATTGTGTATAAATGCCACATTTTCTTTATCCATTCATCTATTGAAGGGCATCTAGGTTGGTTCCACAATCTTGCTATCGTGAATTGTGCATCTATGAACATCGATGTAGCAGTGTCCCTGTAGCATGCTCTTATTAGGTCTTTAGGGAATAGACCGAGAAGGGGAATAGCTGGGTCAAATGGTGGTTTCATTCCCACCTTTCCAAGAAATCTCCATACTGCTTTCCAAATTGGCTGCACCAATTTGCAGTCCCACCAACAATGAACCAGTGTACCCTTTTCCCCACATCCTCGCCAGCACTTGTTGTTGTTTGACTTCATAATGGCTGCCAATCTTACTGAAGTGAGATGCTATCTTAGGGTGGTTTTGATTTGCATTTCTCTGACTGCTAGCGATGTTGAGCATTTTTTCATGTACTTATTGATTGATTGTATGTCCTCCTCTGAGAAGTGTCTGTTCAGGTCCTTGGCCCATTTGTTGATTGGGTTATTTGTTGTCTTTTTGTCTAATTTCTTGAGTTCTTTTTATACTCTGGATATTAGGGCTCTATCTGAAGTGTGAGGAGTAAAGATTTGTTCCCAGGATGTAGGCTCCCTGTAAACCTCTCTTATTGTTTCTTTTGCTCAGAAAAAAACTTTTTAGTTTGAGTAAGTACCATTTGTTAATTCTAGTTGTTAACTCTTGCTCTATGGGTGTCCTATTGAGGAATTTGGAGCCCGACCCCACAGTAT
The DNA here is from genome assembly GCF_052094955.1 of Ictidomys tridecemlineatus. Taxonomy (NCBI): domain Eukaryota; kingdom Metazoa; phylum Chordata; class Mammalia; order Rodentia; family Sciuridae; genus Ictidomys; species Ictidomys tridecemlineatus. The sequence continues at coordinate 187,451 of NW_027524123.1, forward strand.
GTAGATAATAGCCAACTTTTTCTTCTATCAGATGCCATGTCTCTGATTTGATATCAAGCTCCTTGATCCATTTAGAGTTAACTTTTGTGCATGGCGAGAGAAAGGGATTCAGTTTCATTTTGATGCAAATGGATTTCCAGTTTTCCCAGCACCATTTGTTGAAGATGCTATCCTTCCTCCATTGCATGCTTTTAGCCCCTTTATCAAATATAAGATAGTTGTAGTTTTGTGGATTGGTTTCTGTGTCCTCTATTCTGTACCATTGTTCCACCCGCCTGTTTTGGTACCAATACCATGCTGTTTTTGTTACTATTGCTCTGTAGTATAGTTTGAAGTCTGGTATTGCTATACCACCTGATTCACACTTCCTGCTTAGCATTGTTTTAAAGCATCCCAGTTTTAGCTTACGTTCCCCAAGGTGTGCTGAAGTCTACCTGCATTTCACATTCGCTTTCCCTGTGCCTTGAAACTCTTTTACAACCCCCCCACCCGTCTTCCAACTCTTCAGTCATGCTAGAATCTCCCAATAAAATCTGAGCTCTCTTCAGAACCCAAGTTGCATCTTGCTTTCTTCAGTAATTTTTCATCCTAGCAATTATATGACTATTATTAATTTGTGAGATTCTTGATAGCAAGGATTTATTTGGCACATCAGAAAAATACATCTCTTTTTTTAAAAAAGAATCAAAATTTTTATGCATCAGAAAATATTTATCTATTTTAATAGAATCAAAAATATATATGGTGATTGTTGAATTTACATGGCACCTTTGGCAATATAAATTATTGTGAATTGACCTCGTAGATATAAAACAAAAATGAGGGATCAAAAAGAAGTGTTTGCAAAAAAAAAAAAAAAAGAGTCAAAGGACAGCCTTTAAATGAGTTGGACAAAAAAATATTTGGTATACTTAATCTCATCACTAGAGTTAACTATAAAATAGGATTATGAAATAAATAACTGACATTTATAAAGTTCTCCCTCATAGGACATTTTCTCATTCTTTCTCAAGAAGCCAGTAGCCAACTTAAAAGACACCCATATTCAGGATGAGGCTAGTAGATACCAAGTTGATGCTTCTCTGAGACTGCACAGAACAGTCTATTAATATATTCTAGTGAATTGAGGTTAATAGTAAATAGCATTCAAGATTAAAAACATTGTAAATGATAACTAATAAATCTTCATTAAAGGTGATATCAAAATTTCAAGTACAATGTTTCAAAATAAGAAAAAAATTTGAAAGATTAAAAATATCATGGAAAATTCAAATTTTCCAAAATATCTAAACATTTTACTTTGTCTTTCTGTGATCATAAGTAGAAAATTGCCATAAAAACAATTTTTATTTTCTCCTACTAAGCTCGTCTTGTTACTTGAAAATAATTATCAGTCATTGAAAATAAAAACTGATCAGCTACACATAATCAAGACCTGTATTTGGCAAAGTTGGTGATCTGCACTATTTTATTGTTGGTTTTGCTAGTGCTTTTGCAAGACATGGTATAAAGCACATGACCTAGGCTGTTTCAAGGATCCCTAATTCAAGAATGATCTCTCTGGTGCAGCCTGTCATCTTTATAAACTTCACTCAACAATCTGAAATAACAGTTCATTCCTTCTGAAGGAGACTGCAATCAGAACTGAGATATTACCATATTACAGAGTCAGAGCTACCAGCAGGTGAACTCTTGTCTCATCAAATCCTCAATAAATTATAAATGGTCCTGGAAATATTGTGTTAAATAAGAAAAGATAATGACTCTAAAAACATAAAACAGAGCTGTAAAAATAGTTTGTTACAATATAAATATTCAGAAAAGATATATTATGTTTGCACAACAAAATAAATTTCAAGAAGCAGTACGCAATGTTTATTTTGATGAACAAGCAGATAAAAGTAACTTTAGTACAAAATGAAAATACTCAAGGTCAAAATACATAATTTAACACTGTTCTATGAATCATCTAGGGCACTCGACAATTGCCATAATGTAAGAAGGTTTTGGAAAAACGAAAATGTGTTAAGATTCTATCAAGTGCCACATAATTTGTGAGTAGAATGTTTCAGTGAAAAAACTTAAAGTTCTCAGCAGTTTAAAACTAAATTCTGTAATGATTTAAAGCCCCTTAAGCCACAGAGAATGCTTAGACAGTATTTCCTAAAGTGAAATTAAAATAATTTTATGTATATATATGTGTATCTATACACATACATATATGTTTATAATATATATGTACACACACATATAAGTAATATATATGTATTTGTAAACATACATATAATTAATAAATTTATACAGTAATGTCCTGAATGAAAAAAGACTGTCTTAAAAAACAAAACAAAATATAACATACAATTTAATAATTAAGTGTTTATGACATAGTGTCTGCTTATAATTCAAGAAGTACAGAGCCAGGCTCAGGAGGCTGAGGCAGGAGAATCACAAGTTCAAAGCCAGCCTCAGCAAAAGCGATGTGCTAAGTAACTCAGTGAGACCCTGTTCTTAAATAAAATACAAAATAGGGCTGGGATGTGGCTTAGTCCTTAAATGCCTCTGAATTCAATCCTAGTACAAAAGGAAAAAAAGTACAAACATCTATTATTAAAGTTTCTAAACATTCCTCAATAAATGTGATTGTTCCAAGTTAAAGATCCCCTCCTACACATGACATTTTAGCCATTAATTGAGTTATGTTCAGTTATAAAAAAAATCTTTACTATTCAAGTAATTTTAAAAATTAACAAAGAATAGTTGGCACCATTCAATTCTACCACTCAGTCTACACATTGACGACAAGGTTTGTGGATGAGAAAACAAATGTAAGTACTGACATTGTCACTTCCTAATTACATCATCACACTCAAAGTTCAAAAGCCTTAGATCCAGTTTTCTCTTGCATGTATTTTGTTCACATAGACTTCATAAGGTTGTTTTGTAGGGGTCAAATGTTACTATGCCCTGAATCATCTTAGCACTTCTCCTACTGGCAGAAAGACTAGAACTGTATGGTAAAAATTTGTCTTTAAACTACAACTAAGAATTTCTGAGTATATTTGGAAAAATAAAAGCATTCAAAAATATAAAGAGGTAAATTATTATGATGAGTATTCTAAATCAACATTACTTTAAAACATAATTTGGAAGTTAAATATAAAAGTCTATCATATGACTTACCTAATATTTCAATTAAATAACCTATACATATCTTCATCTTCTAACATAGAAAATTTTGGTGTAAGCACCATTTAGATTGTGTATTATTGATAAATAATTACAGATTCTCATCTTTTAATAACATGATCAAAGGACTGCACATCCATCTACAAATATATTTCCTGTCAAATGTCCATAGCATCCAACAAATACCAAATTTTAAAATCATATTCTTTTCCATATTCTGTATTTTACTAAAGATAATGAAAACAGACAACTGCAAAATAATTTGAAATAACCAGTCTCTAAAAAATTGATAAATTATAGCTTAAAAGAAGTAATAAAAACATCTTATTAATTTAGTAGTACCTAATGTTTTTAAATCATACATAAATTCTGGGCTCCTTAAAATTTTTAAAACATCATAAATAAAATTTGGGTTCAAAATGATTTTCATAAAAGGAAATGGAAAAAAAAAGAATCCTAAGTAATCATCTGAGAAATTATAGTAGGATAAGTTGTTGAAAATTTTTAAAATATATGTTGTAGCAACCGTGTAGCCAAGCCTAAACACTTCAAGTCAGGGCACAATTATCAGCTCCTGGAAGACAGCAGATCAATTACTCCTGACTCTACTCTAGCATCCTTTATGGATTAGATTTACTTCTTCACCATGCTCTACTGCCCTCCTCTGAAGTCCCTCCCTTGCTATCTGAATATAAATTCTGTGTTACCTTCCATGTCTGTAATATCCAGTGCAGTTCCCAGCACATATGAAAGCTGCTTCATTCATTCATTCATTCATTCATTCATTCATTCATTCATTCATTCAAGTTTCTTGAGCTCCTAACTTCTATCTGATTCCAGATACCAGGAAGAAAAGCCCAACTCTGATCCTTGAGAAGCTTTCAGTCTAGTATGGGAAATGACAAGTAACTGACAATCATGAGAGTAACAAAGACAAGGATCGAATAATGAATTTACCACTGCAGGAGTCCTGGAAGACCAGGGCATTTTTAAGTAACAGGATTTCAACAGCTGGCAATTATTGGTGGTTCTGTCTGACAGAAGAGTCCCAAAGCAAGAGATTCCACTGGAGGCTAATGGATGTAGGGTGAGAAATTAAGTTCTAGGGAAATCAGTATCTAGACATGAGGGTGAGGGAAGAGATTTGGGACAAACTTTGAAAGAAGCCTGGAGAAGAAATTTAACCTTTAATCTGAAGACACATTTGAAAAGACTTGCATTTTGAAATGTCACTTGGACAGCAGCATGGCCAGAAAACTGAAAGGGTAGATGAGTAAAGGCAAGAGATAAACAGGAGGCATGCCAGCATTCAAACAAGAGAGGATGATACCCAAAATATTCACTGTAGGAATTTGAGATTCTAAGAGGGTGGAAACAAAAGGGTGGAGATTGAGTAGGCATGGGAAGAGAGGCAGACAAAAGAATGGAGAGGATGATCCCACTGTCTAACTTGGGCTACTGGGGGTCCTGTGCTACCATCCACTGAAAGGGGAAGGTTTGCTGATAGATAAATTGATACAATCACAAATAAATAGAGAAAAATGACTAAGTTGACAGTATATGTTAGCCAAAAACCATACATCTAAAAGCAATTATAGAAGAATTTTCTATCTGCATTCTTGGAGAATCATAGAATTACAGTACAGAAATAACTATAGTTTAGGTAACTAAAAAATATACCTATATCAACTTTAGAAATAAATGAAAAAAGTGCTAGAACACTTTGAAAGTTCCTACTCTATCAAACCCCATGCATGTTGAAACTGGCCTTTCATCCCTTCAGCCTGCACATAAATTTACATCTATACATATATACATTATATATATGTATTGTTTGCATATCAAAAGTGAATTTGTGGACACAGGTTATTTGCATAAAAATGTGAGTATACATATATGTTTATATTACAAAAGAGATTCTAATTTTCAAAAGCTTATTATTAGATATAAATTTATTTCATATCTTTTTTTAAAAATTTTACTATGTTGCTTGATGCTACAGTTTGGATATTAAATGTTTTTCAAAGGCCCCTTGTGGTAAAGGATTGGTCCCCAATATGGTGCTATTTGAGAAGAGGGAGACATTTAAGAGGTGGGGCTTAGTGGAAGGTCTTCAGGTCATTGAAGGTGTGCCCTCTCTTCCTCCCTTTTTCACTTCCTGGTCATGAGGTGAGCAGCTTTGTTTTACCACATGTCCCTGCCATAATGTGCTACCTCACCACAAGTCCAAAATCTATGGGGCCAATAAATCATAGACTAGACCCTCTAAAACTATCAGCCAAAAGTAAACCTTTAGTCTTTATAAAATAATCACCTCAAGCATTTGTTAAAGTAATGTAAAACTGGCTAACATGCTTGACAGACTTAGCTATGGAAGACCTATGGAGAAAATATTACCATTTATAGTTGGTCCAAGTACCAAGTAATTACAAGCAAAAGGTTATGGGATTACAGAAGAAAACTGAATGAAGAAAAAAATGCTGATTTCTACCAGTGATTGTAGGAGAAGAGTAAAACTTTTTAAAGATGAAAAAGAAATTAATGTAAATATTAAAGTAGAGAATACCCCTAGAAAATAAGAATCTCAAGGAAAAATAAGAGGCCCCAAAAGAGAGAGAATAAGAGAACAAATTAATCATTGAAAAAAGCAGATATGTTATAACACATATCTTAGAAAGGATCACCTTCACAAGCAAACTGCTAATTGATAGGATAAAGGAGAGTTTAACAATGACCTAGTCTCTACCCCCACTGATGTTTCTTGACCAAATGGTATACAGGATACTAATTACTATGATAGCAGGCAAGTAGCTTTGGTGGGTGTCCTTTAAGATGCCTTACTGCTTGAAAGGCTTGGAAGTCATCAGGACACAGGATTGAGCGTCTGGTAGCAGAATCCAGGAATCTATCCTCTCTCAATGCTGAGCATCTCCACCTTCCCTTCCCATGACCCTCTGGGACCATGTGATCCAGCATGTCTCCTACATCAGTACCAGGGCTGTAAGGGATCATCTTTTTTCTTTACACAGTAATTCGTAAGAAGACTTTCTTGCCTACCTATAGAACTAAGAGGAAGAAATCACAATGAAAACAATTCTAAATTATAATTTACCTCTGGAGCATCACCTTAAAAATCTAGTTTTAGTCTTATTTTGAGCTTTTTCATGATAAGGATTTACTGATAATAAAATGAAGGTTTCATACATCCATTTAATTTATACTTTCAGCATATAGAGATAAATATAATAATGGATTTAATAATAATGGATTATAAATATAATAATGGTTTATGTCACCTATAGGTTCCCATAAATGTAACTGTTACTATTTTAATTAAAAATATACACTGTTCACTATCTTATAACAATTTTTAACCATTCTCTATATTATTTAAGAAGGAGCAACAGTATTTGCAGGCAGTCATATCACTCACCACTCACCACAGACCCTAAAAGCCACAACCATGCAAATCTTACTCTATACTTTACCAGGTCAGTGTTTCTTTCAAGATTAAACTCTAAGAAATAGCTCTACAAAATGTACTTCTACTAGAGTTTTGAGTATAACCAGATGAGAAGCAATGTTGGCAAGAAAAGTAGTCAAATATATTTCATGAACTCTGCTGATGAGCAATTTCTAACAGAAGAGTAAGAATAAGGCAAACTCCAAAGGAGCATGCAGTGTAACATTTATCTTTCAGTTCTCCCTTGTTCTGTGAAATTCATAAACTGTAACACATCTTTGTGAACTGCATGAAATACAAATTGTCTTTCTCACAGATCATTGTGCTTTTATGAGTGTGGATATACTGTATTAAACAAAATAGTGCCTATGTTAATTATGACCCATTGATGCATTTTACACAATTAAAATCTCAATATAAAAATGTAATGATAGTTCTGTTAATAACTGAAATATGAAGATCCATAGGCTGAAAATTAAATTATGGTGCCATAAGTTCAATTATTATTGTATTCTCATTGACTTTCCAAGTCAATGTGCAAATGCATCTCAAAGAGCTTTTTATATATATGCATACACACACACACAGACATATTTAAAGAGACAACCAAATGAGATTTTCAAGGAATTCATTTATGAAGTTATGACTAATCACATCATCTTTCTCTTTTTAAAAGTACAAAAGCATATGTCCAATGTTGCTAGAAATTAGTAAAGGATCACCGTATCCTTTTTCCAAGTAGTAACTGTCTTATAAATTTATCTTTCCTATCATAAACTGTAGTAAAAAAATAATAAAACAGCACCACACAGATGTGTGTATTTTACAGATCTACATAAATATTTTTAAAAGGCATTATTCAAATATGAATTTAACATAAATAACATGAAGTAAATTAACTAATTAACATTAAGTAGAAATGTCTGTAGATATGATACAGAAATGTTTATGTGCAAAAGAAAAATTTTGAAGTCTTCAATATTGCATCATTGAGATACAAAAGTTTTTATGTACTCACTTAAATTTCTCAGCTTCACTCTGAAAATTTAATGGACCTAAATTTTTTAAACTAATAAAAATAAAATTGGGAAAAAATAGTTTCTCACAATTTTCCTTAGCAAATGTGATTTAATGGAGAGGAAACTCCTTTTAGCAGAAATATCAATACAATAATGCCATTGCCCATACTGAAATCATGAACTTCTAGCCATCATTTTATACACTTACTCAGTAATTCACTAGCAACATGCTTAGAAATTATTTTTTGTAAAAAACTTAAAATTCCTACTGATAAAACTTTAGTTTACATACCATCAATAATGCTTCTGGCAAGAAAAGATCCTATAGGATCTCATTCTGAAAAGATAATCTTTTTCTGTGAGCAAGAAATAGCACTTAGCTACAAAATCACGATACTACTTAACAGTGATCAGATGATCATTCTATTTGACTCTTACTCATAAAGCTAAAAGAAATAAAAATATACCATTTGATTTTTAGCAACCTGTTTCTATTTATAGCTGTGAGTACTCCAGAGTCCTGTTCTATCTCATTTTGGATCACTTGAACTATATACACCCTTTGCCAGCACAGAGAAGGACAAGAGTTAAATTCTGGCTTATGCATCTGGAAGAGCATAGTGAAGCCCAGGCATGCCTCTGTGTTTGTTTTGTGCAATACCTGGACATCTATACAGCTTTCTTGCCTGTGCAATATCTCCTTTGCTTAATCGGGTTCCCTGACCAATTGTCGGACGTATGCGGTTTTCATCAGGGTTGGGGAGAATGGTATTCAGGAACATCCCCCTGGAAAAAAAAAAGAGAAACAAACCACACCTACGTCACCAAATTAAAACTCCTAACAAACATCAGGCTGTTTTTTCCCCCATACTCAATTTTAATCATAGGGGAGATATGCCAGTTTGAGTTTTATGCAGTATGAGGCTTTCAAAGTACTTTCATCAAGGTAGGACAAAAAGATTCATGTTAAATGTGTGTGCCTCACGTTCAATGATAACATCCACTTTTTCCTTAGAAATGTACATCATATGTTTGTAATAATCTGAAATACTTTTTAGTCTCCAACTAGACTTTTATTTGGGTCTCCCACACAGATTACCAGGTTGAAAAACAATTCTTCCTCATTAAATAATAAAAATAGCAACCTCCAAAAAATAATTGAAGCTACTGAAATTGTAAGAGTTAAATGAAAAGTTAATTTTTTTAGTTAAACTACTAATTTAACCTAAAGAACTGAGAAGTTCAGTATTATTATAGCATATGTTACAAGAACAAGGAAAAACAGGGTGCTGAGATTTAGATAAGACCATGCAAAACAAAAATATTGTAATTTTGCATATGTAAATATACATATACACACACATATATATATAATATAAATTTTTTCACTATGAAATAAATAAGCAAAAATAGCTTGATCAATGTCCTAATAAGGCTAAACTACAGATAATGAGTTATTTTGGACTCAAGGTTGTGGTAGGAGAATTGCTATTTTTCTTAATATGCATCATTTAATATTCTGGCTACACTGCACTAAAGTTGTATTCTAATTTTGCAATATATATCAAACATTTATAACTCAAAAAGAAGTAGTAAGCTTAAAAGTCAAAACAGACTGAGAGACTATTCCAAAGAGTTGAGAAGTATGGAGTCTGTGTATATGGAATAAAAAAAGGTGGAAAAACTGTACATAAATTTAAGAAATAGAATCATAAAATATCTTTCAAATTAAGATAACCAATAGGACGTTCCTTCAACAGAACAACATTTTCAGGTCTATTTAATTCTCCCATTAGGAGATATTTACTAAGCACTGTTTTAGGTCTGGATTTATACATCAAATAAAACATACAGAAAGTCACACCTTCATGATTCTAACAGACTAATGTCGGGAGAATGGCATTAAACAAGATATTCATAATTGAGGTAGTGATAGTGCTAGGGAGAAAATATAAAGGTAAAATTTTGGATATTGATTGTGCAGATATGATAGCTGGCTTTTTAAGAGGATGATTGAAAAAAAACTTATTTGGGATTTGACGTTTTAACCAAACATACAAGAAGTGAAGGTCAGAGCTATATGTGTAACTGAGAGTAAAGTGTTCCCCAAGAGAAAGAACAAGAAACACAATAGCTTGGAGATGAGAGGATCTTGAAAGTTTGAGCACCAGCCAGAGAATTTAACTCTTACCTGGAGGACAACTGTTAATCTTGGAAAGTTGGAGAAAGTTGGTAAACAGAAGAGTAACATGATCTCTGAGTAATTTAAGGCTAACTTCTCTAGTTTTTAATAAAAGAAAGAGTGATGAACATTATATTTAACTTGAATAACTCAAATAAGGACAGTGGAACTCTAAAACCAGATCCAAGCATCTACAGAATCCTATGTGTATACCACCTGAGATGTGGGTGAAGATTAATGATTTGTGGAAACTGATCATTAAAAGTGAGAGTTTGCATATAGTTGTAAGATTCTCCACTGGAGAGGACACTGCAAAGGAAATGAAAGGCTAAAGTACCAGGTAGTATTAAAAAAAGCTATTTCTAAATTAATAAAGTGCTACAATATATGAAGTCCTTCCATACTGATGTCACTATTTTCTATTTCAAAACTAAATTTATAATATTTGAAAACTTTTAATATTTTCCAGCTTTCAAAAAAAGATTCCATTTTAAATGGTCAATGATATTTTGGAGGTGAAAATATTTCATATCTTTGTAATACTTTTATGAAATATTTTATTGAAAAATGAGAGTTTTCCAGTGTGAAAACATCTATGTTACAAAATATCCATGGGCATTAAAGCCTCATTCTGCCTAAAGAAGTAATTATTCAAAAAGAGGTTAAGTGATTTATTCTTGTGTTCTTTCTTTGTCATCATCAAGAAGTTAAAAATTCTATTCCCTACATCCTGGCCATTGAGCAAGACAGACTTTTCATGGATCATCTCAGTGAAATCCTATTAACAGGCCTGAGTCACATCCAGTTGGGAGTATGCTAACTAAGCTCCATTATTCATTCACTTTAGCTACAATTAAAGAGAAAAATAGACATGTTTTTAAATAAAATTTTGCGAAATATCATAACTCTCTTTTTAGTGAAAAATTAGAATTTTCCAGTGTGCAAACATCTACATTACAAAATATCCATGAACATTAAAACCTCATGAGTCCATCCCTGTTTCTCCCAGATCTGCTATTGATCTACACTCATGAAAACAATTGAAAGTTTTATTGACTCTTTTCAGAATCTACAAGCGTTATGAACAGAAGAAATTATAAAACTTTATATGTTTACATCTGCAGAATGAAGAACAAAAATTCTGTGATCATCTCAGTTGATATAAAAACAAAAAAAAGCATTTGTGAAGATTCTACATGACAAAGTATTTATCATGATGAGATTCTTTTCATGATACTCAATAAACTAAAAATAGAAGGAATTTATCTCAACATAACACAAGCCACATGAGAAAAGCCTAGAGTTAATATCATATTCAATGGTGGAAAACAAGCTCTTCCACTAAGATCAGGAACAAGACAAGGATACCTATCCTCTGTCACCTCTTCTGTTCAACACAGTACTAGAAGTCTTAGCCAGAGAAAGAAGAAAATGAAAGTGAGAGACAGAGAGAGGTAAGGAGGAGGATGAAAGGAAGGAAGGAAGGAAGGAAGGAAGGAAGGAAGGAAGGAAGGAAAGAGAAAGGGAGGGAGAAAAGAAGAATATAAATAGAATGCATGCCAAATTGGAAAAGTAAAAATTATATCTGTTTACAGATGCCATGTTCTTATGTGTAAAACCATAAATACTCTACAAAAACTGTTAGAACTAATAATGAAACAAAGATACAAATCAATATAAGAAAGGCATTTCTGTGGAGTAACACAGAACAATCACAAAAGAAATTAAGTAGAAAAGTTCTCCTTATAATAGCATTAAAAAATGTCTGAGAAATAAAACTAACCAAAGAAATGAAAGCTAAAAAAAACCAATGTGGTAAGAAATTAAAGAAGAGGGGCTAGGGCTCAAGTGGTAGGGCGCTCGCCTAGCATTTGTAAGGTTCAATTCTCAGCACCACATAAAAATAAAATATTGTGTCCACCTAAAAATTAAAAAATAAATATTTAAAAAAAGAAATTAAAGAAGACACATAAAATAGAAATATTCTTTGTTCACATATCATATTACCCAGTCTACAATCCATATCAAAATCCCAAAGAGATTTTTTTTTGCAGAATTAAAAAAAAACACTTTATAAATTATGTATAACCTCAATAGAAAATAAAAAGCTGAAATAATTTTAAGAAAAGAAATAAACTTGAAGAACTCATACTTTGACTTTTGAGAAATGATTTCAAAACATATTATAAAGCTATAGCAACCAAAATATGTGGTACTGGCATAATTGCAGAGCTACGGACCAATGAAATAACAAGGGCCAGAAATAAACTTCATATATAAAGTCAAATTATCTTTAACATGAGTGCCATAACCATACTCATTTGGGCAAAGACAGTTTTTTTTTAAACAAATGGTGTCACAAATCTGAATATCCACAAGAATGAAGTTTTGAAACAGAATCATAGGTCAAAGCTAGTTGTCATACCATACAAAGATAGGTTGGTGGTGACTGAAAGCAGGCAGCAAGAACAGAGTAGTTTTGGGGGGGAAATGCAATGTAATATCAAAGTAGTACAGACTAAGAGAATATGCTAATATGCTACATATGGTAATCCTTAGTAAAGATTCATTCTATGAAGGACAGAGGAGATAAATTTCTTTCACTTCCTCTTCTCTAAAGCATTAAATCCCAGGTTCATTCTAAATAATATAATTCAACAGCCTGAGAACGGTGTCTTGGATGAACTGGGATGTAACAATCAACTTCTTACATATTTACATGTAAAAATGAATTTCAAGCATTGACCTAAAAATAAAATTTTAGGGTTAATTTCAGGCCAAATTTCTGGATACATATCTACAAAAACTTAAATTCAAATTCAGGAATGAACAGTTAGTATCTGGATAGTTATCACATTTGCACAAAAATAAATATTATATATCTTCAGAAGGTAATGACTTTTAAATCTATGAATGTTAAATATAGTCAACTCTCAAATTTTTGACATTCAGACTTTTTTAAAAGATTTATTTTTTCTTTTTTTGGTACTGAGGATTGAACCCAGGGGCACTTAACTACTGAGTCACATCTCCAGCACTTTTTATGTTTTATTCATAGCATTCAGCATTCAGGGCATCATTAAGTTCCTGAACTAGCTTTGAACTCATGATCCTCCTGCATCAGTCTCTCAAGGATTTGCTAGGATTATAAGAATGTGCCACCTTGCCCAGATAAAGATAATTTTAAAATGTTTTCATGTATTAAGGGGTCATTAACATGTATTTTACTTTTTACCAAGAAATTTGTTTTTAGAGCATAGGAATACATTTGAATATTTTTCTCTTTTTCCTAATCTCGTTTTTAAAAATAGATGCTAATGAAATGTGACATTGACATAAGTGGGCAAGAAGAATGAATGGAAATGGGCAGGAAGGTTAGTGTAAAATTGATGTCAATGGGAAGAAGGGATGAAGGAGGTTAGTGCTTAAATTCTTCCAGATCCTTACCTGGGAACTATTTGCTTGATGGCATCATCTTTAGAGTAAAATAGATCAAAACCCAAATGTATTATCTCTTTAAAAACAGCATTCAATTACTAATGAAATAAATTTAAGGTTAGCAATTGATGAACTGTAATTGTCAACTTCGTGGAAGTAAAATATCTTCTTAACCACCTTCTTTGAGAATCCATCTAATAATATCAATTTTTGACCATAAATGGTACTTGAGTACTAAAAATGAAAATCTACATTACAAAACACTCTTTTTAGAGAATATAATTCAAACTCAACAATAAAGTAACCTGTTGCTTTAGAAATGCCTGAATTTCATTAAGCAATGCTTTGCCAATTTAATGTGCTGATTAGTTTGGTAATGGTTTTAATTGCCCTTTCTTTTATAATTTATGAATATAAAATTGTTCGAATCATTTTAAAACAATCACTTTAAATTTATACATTGGATAGGTAATGTAAAATATCTTTTAAATGAATGCCTGCTATTAGCTATGAATGTTAACCATTATTTTTCTACTTTCTTTCTGACAGGAGGCAGCGATATTGGAAGATGGTCTGGTTCTAATGTCAAACATAGCTTTGTGAGAGGCCACATGGAGAAAGGGATTAAAAGTCAAAAGTTATAACCTGAGACTCCAACCTTGAGAAGGTGTTCCTGGCATAGTGCATGATACTGTCAAAATCGTATCTTTCACCAAGGGAGTTTACTTCTCCAGGCTCCATCTTCAGAAAATTGTACTCTTGACCTATGAATCAGGGATAAACAAAAGCCTTTTAACTAAAAGAACATAAGAGCGCTTCTTAGACCTGCATCTGCTTTTGACTAAATGACTGATCTTTTTGCTGATTGTATTTACATACCAACTCCCAGGTGTGTGCAAAAATCATTTGCACTCCGATATCATATTAAAAGAGCAAGTTGCAAAAGAACTGAATTTGAACAATGGGTTCAGTTCTGCAGAAAGGAAATTACCAGAAGCATATTTTGGGTTTGTTTTCTGTGTATACTTGTTAACACCACATAATATTTGTTTCTTTAAAATCATACTGCTTCTCTGGATAGAGTAGAAGTGATTGTAAAGTTATGCTTTTATTTAATGCGTTTCCCATAATTTTCTCATGACTATGTTTGCCAGGACCCACAAAAATTATCTGACTATTTGCTTTAGATCCTTTCTAAGAAACGCTGTGGGAAGATACAAAAACAATATTAGTATAAACACAACTCTGAGGTTATAGCTACATGACTTCATCATTGGTGATAAAACAATAGCCAATCTACTTTCATTCAAAAATAAAAGAAGGTTCCCCTTGAGAAAAAGATGTTTCTACTTTGACAGCTTTTGAATCAAGAATAATATGCTTCAGAACTTTTTTTTTTCCTTTGCACATCTGCTATCTTAACTTCAGGACATCTTCAATTTTAAGAGATTTTCGACTGCCTGTCTGTACCTTTTTAGGCAACATTTTTTTCCTGAAATTTGAAAAAAAAAGAGTTAAATACATGGGTCTACATCAATAGTTCCCAAACCAAAGAATTTCTTTCAAGAGAGTTTACATTTCAATGATTCCCTTTTCACTGTTAAATCAGTCGAAGATGATGCAAGTCATGTTATTTATGTAATTTGCAAAGCTTTGAAACATTTTATTTAAAGGTGAAGTACTGGAATTGCAAATTCATATAGGGCTGGGAATGAAATGATCATACCATTATTATAACTAGGTTTTTAGTCCCCTGTCATATTTCTATTAAACATAAAAATATTAAATAAAAAGTTTTCCAAAAGGCAGTAAAGAAATCTAGTGATTTCACAATATAACATCTCTCTTACATGATGATGAAACCAATACTCATTTGAGCATTAGGGATGAAGGAAACAACTTGGATCCATAGAACCCTGTTCTAGGCTAAAGTGTTTTAGTGCATCTTCGAATTAATTAACACCATAAAAAATTTTAAATTAATTATCTAGCCTATATAGTGAAATATATCTTTGAATGAATTCACACCATAAAAAATTTTAAATTAATTATCTAGCCTATATAGTGAAATATATATTCAACAAATATCTGATATATCTATGTGTGTTAGAAAATATTCTTAAAAATTATCCTGAATTTTCATTCAAATT
The DNA here is from genome assembly GCF_052094955.1 of Ictidomys tridecemlineatus. Classification (NCBI taxonomy): domain Eukaryota; kingdom Metazoa; phylum Chordata; class Mammalia; order Rodentia; family Sciuridae; genus Ictidomys; species Ictidomys tridecemlineatus. Next base: position 202,889 of record NW_027524123.1, read on the forward strand.
CTTGTCTTCCTAAGGAATTTTCAGCATGTTATAGCATATCCCATTCTAGAGGGAATTTTCAAAAAGCTATAGACCAGATTTTGTGACCCATCAACAAGATTTCAATTTAGAACACAATATGAGAATAGATTCTCTAGCTAAAGCAAAATTTCATAAATTTTCTGAAAGTGAAACATAACCAAATTCAGAAATGCATTTCCCTGCATATATCTTATAACTTAAACATGTGAAACAGAGGGGTTTGCTAGTTAAAAAGAACATAGCCACATACAATCCAAACAAAAGAAAATTAGACTTGTTTCTTGAAAGAAGGGGAGAATCAGTGATAGAAACAGGGTGACCCACACTTAACAATTAAAATAAATGGTAGCTTCTTTCTTGAACGTATCTCCTAATGTAAATTTGATCCTCATACCAATTTACCTCTTAATCATAGTCACCAATTCTGCATGTAAATATGAAACCAGCATTTGTTTTTATTACCCAGAGCTCTTGGGAAACACCTGATCTTAAGTTTCTGAGTTAGGGAAACTCATAATTTGTTGATAACTAATCTCTAACATGAATGCTTTCAGACTGGTACAGTAGTTCTGATACAGGAGTTCCAATTACTTAAGAAATCTCTGGAAATATATTTTATTTTCAATTGACCTGAATGTTTAGTCAAAAAAGTATTTGATCAAAATTTTCCTACTACTATGTCAGGTATTAAGGTATCATAATCTATATCTTAATAATACCTATACATTTTTCCCTGTTTAGGTAATATTTATGTTGCATCAGAAACCCTCTTAATGGTAAAATCATTTTTGAAAGTTATGTACTTTATAAGAGTATTTGGGGGATTCCACATAATATTTGGCAAATAGAAGAAAATAGCAGTGATTAATAGAAAGCTTCTCATTTCCTTGATAGTTGAATTAATTTTCAGAAATATTGTTTCCTCTTAAGTTTTTCTCTCAATGACATAAAGCATAAAGATGAACTTTGATGGATGGTTCAAGCCAGGGCTTCTATTTGGGGGGAGTATAAATTTTCTTTGCTTCTCTTTAATATCCAGCTCTACAGATCACTTTGTCATTCTTGAATTGTTTTCCTCATTTGGCTTCTGGAACATCATATTCCACTGATTTTTTCTTTTACCTCTTAGAGGACACCTTTGGTCTTCTGGTGGACACTCTTCTAAAGGTTGCTCAAATCTTGTTGCTTTTCATTTTCTATGCTCCACTTTTTTCTTCTTCTTCCTCAGTTTTTCCCTAGACGGTCAAATCCACTACAAAATGTTTATCTTCAGATACATACTAAAGTCCAAACTCGCCTTTCCTTTGTCTAGTAAAGGAGGATCAATTCAAAGGGTCTTTGAATTGAGGGATGTGTTAAATGGAATCAGTATTTTTTATTTCTTTTTCTCAGAACCAAGCCTCTTCACCAGTGTTCCTTTCTTCAATTGATGATACCACAATTCATTGTGTTGTCTGAAGATAAAGCTTTTGCAGATCTTTCCTTATGTTCCTCTTAAAACATTTTAAGACTCTCTTCTTCCTCTTGCCCTGTCCTACCCTAATTGAGAACACAGCCACCTCTCAAACCTCTAATAGGTTTCCCTCACTTGAGGCTCATCTTTCCCCCACCCCCAATTAATGTTTTTTACAGGTTACAGAATTCCTCTTTTAAAAATCTTAACTTTCTCTGTTTATAACCCTTCACTTGTTCCCCAGTAACTACAGGATACAATCTAAATTTCTTAGATTCACAGAAAAGATTCTCCACCCTCCCTAGGTAGTTGTGAACTAACTCTCACTCATAGTTCAACATGCCACCACAACAGTTAAGTGAAAAAGATCATGTATTTTCAGCCTACAAATTTGACCACTTTTCTGGTCCACCTGCAATAAATATTCATACTTTATTTCTAAATTTCATATTTGTGTGTGACATCTCTCTGGATTTGCCAATGCACATTTGTTACAACTTGCTTCTTTTCTGCAGTATTCTCAATGTGACAGGTACTTTTCTTATTCACTTGAAATCATTTGTGTAGATACAAAGTTTTATGTTTTCCATGACAGTACCTTTCAGTGTCTAATAGTGCCTCAGCATTAACTGGTACCAAATATATAATGAGCAAATAAAGAAAGCAACTCTAAATTATAGAAAATGATAAGAATTTTAACATTGATAACTTAAAATTGCCCATGAACAAGAAAGTAAGCTCACATTTTTATTTTACTTTTGCTAAAAGTGCACACTACCTTATAAAATAATTCCAAACAACAGATTTTTTTGGGAGGGGGTGTGGTAGAGATGGAAATGTACTTACTGATCTTTGCAAATGTGAAAGCTAAGTAAAAAGTTTTACAATGATGCAACTATTATATACCAACTCTTAAAAGAAAATTAAAATTTAATTATAAATTATATTTCAACTACTAAAAATATTCTTAATAGTCTGTCTTTGACAAAGTCAAGTTTAAGAGAAAAATCTCAAAGAAACTATGTAGACTATCCTGTAAATGACTCATTTCACTGGAATTTTCTTCAGAAATTATACATGATAAATGTAGATTCCTGTGGTTACTGTGCATGTCATGGCAAACCCTGGGCTCTTTCTAAGTCCTATAATATAAATTATAGATCTAAGCACAAAAACAGTTCAAATAAAATAATCATTTAATAATATTAGTATATTGTTCAACAACTCACACCTATTCTTGAAAAAGTACAGACGTTTAGAAAGAAAACAGACCTTAAGAAACAAACAAAGCCTAGAAAATGCAGGAAATCAGTCTCTAAAAAGAAATTAAAAATATAAAACCAACAAGAGTGATTTTTAATAAAATAACATATTGACTCTGCCACATAATTTACACTGTTTACAAAACATAATAATTTTACACACCCTAAAATCTCTCACCTGGCTGAATGTTTTCTCTTATTATGGTTATGTGGTTGTCTCGATCTGGTCATGTGTGTTCATGCCAAAAGCCCATCATGTGGCCCAGTTCATGAACAATGATCCCAAACTTATCACAGTGCTTTCCAATAGAGATTGTCTGGGGTCCATTTCCCCTCCAACCTACATAGGAGAAGCATCTATAATAAAGTAGAAAGTGGAGATGTTGGTGGAAGAGAAAAATAGATAAATTACAATATGGTGGAACTTTTGTGAAGAGTTGTGTTGAACCATAGCACAGTGGTACATGCCTGTGATCCCAGTGATTCTGCAGGCTGAGGTAGGAGGATCGCAGGCCAGCCTCAGCAATAACCAGGCTGTGTCTCAAAATAAAAAATAAAAATCATTGGAGACGTGACTCAGCAGTTGGGCACCCCTGGGTTCAATCACCAGTATAAATAAATGAATAAATAAATAAATAAATAAATAAATAAATAAATAAATAAATAACCTAAGGAACCAGGATGTGGTATCTCATTTGACACTCTATCTGCAGTGCCCAGGCTCCAAGCTGAAATTTAAATTTTTGTTCATTATAACACCAAGCCTATAGTATTCTCTTATAGCATCCTGAATTGTCTGCAAAATCTGATAAAAAAAAAACCACTAACAATAGTTAATCGTTCAAAGAAGTATTAGATTTCTGTGATTTCTGTCTATTGTTCAGACTAACATTTGAGTGTGATTTTTTTTAATCTCACTGTCTAAAAGAATCTCCTGGATTATCAGGAAAAAAATGTGAAACACCCAGAAATACCTTCCTGCAAATCTTCATTGAATTATTGATATTTATATATTTATAAATGTATATACATAGAAGGTTTTTCTATCCAAAATAGAATTTCTATTTATTCATTTAAATGTGTGTGTGTGCACACATGTATGTATGAGTGCATAACAGTCTGGAAGTCTCTTATCCACACACTCTATAAATAATAAATACATTGGACACCCTTTAAAACAAATTTTAGGTGATATATAGTAGCTATAATTATAAATGCAAATAAAATCATATCTAAAACTTTGATAATCAGGTTTGAATTGAAATAGCTTGTCTATAGCATGTTTCTCCTAAACAGCATTAGAGAGCACTAAATAATTGGTCTTGAGTAGTTGGGAACTGCAGTGCACTAGACATTGTCAAACACCTCTCTGATTTATTAAATTAAAAGAAAAATTGTCAAAAATTAATTGCACAAAGGAGTAAAAAGAATTTTACTCTTTTAATTTTCCAGGGTAAGTATATTAGATGGTGCTTTTGATTTTGCACAAATATAAATTCCTGTGTCAGTCTCTTTCTTACCCAAATTATTTCTGTAGGTTTTTAACTTATTTATTCATTTACTTATTTATTTGTTCATTCATTCTAATTAGGTTTTTAGTGTCTACATATTTTAACTGAGTTAGATGAACTCATTAGTACTCATTATGTGTAAATCTAGTATAGCAGTAAATTAAGCCTAATAAATAAGTAAGTAATAGAAAAGAGAAAATTGGTGGGGAAGGTGAAAATCTGAATTGTCTTTTTGCCTTGAGAATTTTCTTTAATATTTTAATCCATATATACTTATTACATACTCAAATATTTATTACATACCTAATAAGTAATAGATATGGAGATACAATTTTTGTGCAAATATTATAGAGATTAAAACTGAAATATTTGATACCTTAAGGCAGTATTATTGAAACTGAAATATCTGGTGATTATATAACCACTAAATTACTCACATTGAGTCATTTCTGCTGGTTATAGTCAGAGAAGACAGCACTTTGCAAAACAAATTCTGGGAGACAGTAAAGCAACTTGGTCAATTTATTTAATCCTAAAACACCCTTTTAGCATAATTTTACCCATGGCAATTTCCTATAATAAGATGGGATTTCATAATGGAAAGGAAAAATAGATTTCACACTGCCTTATTCATGAGTTATTATTTTACAGTGGTCCTGTGAAACAAGAAAAATGTAGTGCTTTTATCCCTGACTAACAAGAGCTCTTAGGGACAAAGAATTCTACATTCAGATTAACTAAATATGTACTTAGACAAATATTAGGCATGGAATGATAGGGTAACATGCAATTTAGAAAAATGTGATTTAATCATACCCAAACATTATCTTAGTTTCTAATGTAATCCAGGTTTGAAGGCATTTTCTTCAATATGGCTCTCAAATTTTTACTTCTAATTTGTGTGCCACTTTTACGACTTGACCATCCTGTGGTCTATCTGGTACCTCAAGAAATGCTTTCAACACCCATAGGAAACTTTCACCTCTCTCTAATCATAGGGAATAATCGAAGTATACTATTCCCTATTTTCACCTTGGTTTGGCAGATCAAAACACTTTCCTTTAAGATAATCCTTTGGGACATTTCAACATTAAAAGGTTGGAATGCCTTCTACCTTTTCATCAGCTATATTTCCAATTTTTTTTAGTTTAATCATTACATTTTTTAATAACTCCTTTCTTCATCCTTCCTTCCTCTCTTTTATTCTTGTTTTCTATGATAAACTCCTATAAAAGGCCACTAAAATTTAAGTGCCCACCATTAGAATGGGGTAGTAATCAGGACAAGAACCTTCATCTCTTCGCTTCACTGATTTATCACAAGGATTTAAAGCAGGGCTAGTCCAGAGATAGCACTATTTGTCCAATACCAGGCTCAAATAGTCACCCAACTTTCTTAATGTCTGCATTTGTAGAATAATAAATGTTTCAATTTATTGTGTTCCTAGTTTTTTTCTCCAAGAAACCCGATCTATCTTCTCACCTACCCATCTCAGTTAAAGGGAGCTCCAACCTTCCAGAGGCTCAGGCTGAGTAATGCCAGGATTTCTGAATCCTCCCTTTGTCCTCCAACAGTCAATCCTGTTGGCTCTACCTTCAGCCTATATCCATAATCAATCATCTTGTCATTGTCTCCCTTGTTAACACCCCAGTCCAACCATGGAATCTCACATGGAGTGTTGAAATCATTTACTAACTGATGATTCTCTCTGTTCTAGCCTTCCTTCAGCAGTTTTCTTAGCACCAAGATTCTTCTAAAACATCAAATCTGCAATAGCTCTGCGGTAAATTGTGTCAATGGTTTAAAATATCCATTACCGTTCTCTAACAGATGATTATATTTCCCTACCCCACTAATGCTAGGTTTGGTCATGTGGTTTGCTCTGGACAATGTCACAGAAGCCCAAATTGTTTGTGTAATTTCTGGGGAGAGTCTTTTAAGAGCCAACACATGGTTGACCATACTGTCTCTATTGCATCTGCTGGAGGGAGAACAATGGGCAGAAAGACTGGATGCGAGAGTAACACTGCTGTAACACAGCCACAGCTAAGCCATCGTGGGCAAATAAATAAAAGTCTGTTGGTCCAGGCCTCTGAGATTGAGGGATCCTTGTTTACCGTAGTATAAATTTGCTAATCTGACTAAAACAGGTTCTTTTAAATCTTTACAAAGTACAAGAAGATCCTAAACTATTTCCGCACACAAATCTCTTACCACACAGAGCTCATCTCTTACAACCAGCCCTCCTGTCACTCCATCGACTCCAGTCATGCTTACTTCCTTACTCTGCCTTGAAAATGCAGAAAAGCTCTTGCTTATCATTCCTCCTCAAGAACTCAGTTCTCCCAGATACCCAGTTGCCTCTTTACCCTAAGATTTTCAAGTTAACCTGTAGTTAATGGTATGTTTTATATTTCACTTATTTCATTCCTTCATCTCTGCATCTCCACTCTAGAATGTAAGCTCTATGAGCACATAGGACTCTCCGTCTGACACTCCTGTTATCTCCAGCCCCTAGAACAGAGCCTGGCATATGGTAGAACACAGTAGCTATTTCTTTAAAGAGAAGATCTCAGATGTGCAGGAGGGAGCTAAGGTTGATTCATCCCACAGCCTCTCTCTCCAATTTTCCATTCATGTGATTCTATTTATTACCTAATAACCTTCTGAGACATTCTTCTTCCTGCTTCAGTTAGCTCATCTCTGGTGTTTGCAAATAAGAATCTTGACTATCACACCCCCCAAACTGCCTATCTACGTCCTCCTCAGAGAGAATGCCTTATATTCAATGTTAACATCCCAACACATACTATGGAGGTAACACAACATGGGAATTCAATATGTATATCATAAATTAACTTCTTCACTAATCTGAATAACCAAATACCACAGCATTTATTTATTTAGTGCAACAGCTTTGACGACATAAAAGACCCAATATGAAATCCAATGAGAGTGTTAAGTGTTTGACATACACATATCTTATTCTCATTGGCCCTAAACACTTTGTACAACACCAACTTCCAAACTCCTTAATAATTGAAATGATTTTTTATGAGATTTAAAGATAGCAACACCATTTCGAAAGAATGATAAAACCATCAGTCATGGTGGCCCACACTGTAATCCCAGTAACACAGCTCAGGAGGCTGAGGCGGGAGGATCATGAGCTGGGTCAAAGTAAGCCTCAGCAACTTAGTGAGCTGGGTAGGTGGCATATGCCTATAATCCTTAGTGGCTCAGGAGGCTGAGATAGGAGGATCACAAGTTCAAAAGCAGCCTTATCAACTTAGGCCCTAAGAAAGTCAGAAAGACCTGTCTCTAATATTTTATATATATTATAGCTAGGGATTTGGCTCAGTGGTTAAATGCCCCTGGATTCAATCCCTGGTATAATACTACTACTACTACTACTACTACTAATAATAATAATAATAATAATAATAATAAATAATACTGCGATTCATTTCCACACTGCTGTAAAAATATCTATTAAAATATAGCACAGCATTTTCACAATTTACAGAAGCCTTTTTGAGGTTTGTTTTATTAGTGCATTATAGTTATACATAATATTAGAGTTCATTTTAATTAATTATATAAGCATGGGACACATTATTTTTGAGACAGTAGTTGTTATCTTGCAAGAAGCAAATCTGGAAAACACTACTGTGGGAGGGAATATCTAAGACACTCAGAAAATGTAGAATCTTGCTCTGACCAATACGTTTAGAAAATAATTCTAGTTTGGCAGCAAATTGATGAGGTAAGACAGAAGAATAGCCCAAGCATGGGATGCTGAAGATGTGAGCAAACCAGGGCACTAATGTGGGACGAGGTGAAAATAGATTTCAGAGGAAGCATACCAGAAGCACAAGTATGCTCAAGTTCTGAACTTGGGTGAGTGGATATCAGCAATGCCAATGTTAGAAAGTGGTGTGGTGGAGGTAGGAACCCACTTGCCCTACAGGCACAAAATTCTGTGGTCCTAGAATATATTCATTTAATATATAATATTTTCTTATGTAAAACTCAGACTTTCTCATGGCCAAAGTTCTATGCAATATTAATAAAGAAATCCTACTTGTGGAGTTTATTTTTTTTTCCATCTAAACTTCAATCATTCCCTGGTTCTACTTACCCACAAGACCTATAGGTGAATACAATGTAACTCTCTTCATCACTTCTTTCAATGGATGTCACACAGGTGTGCTTTTCCCAGTGCCTCAAGGCCTGCTTGAACATGGCTCTCTGGCTGCCTGGAAAAAAATGGCACGACTTTAATACAATGGTGTCCACTCCAGGGAGGAGTGCTTTGTGCTGGCTCCTCCGTCCTGTGCTAGGCCGGCAATTCAGAATGCCACTGTTATCACTAAACAAAGAGTACTAGCTTATAGCACCCCAGATGAGTCATTATTAAGAATCAACACTCACTTTATAATCAGAAGGTCAAGGCTCTCTATCTCTACAAATATGTGTGTACAAGGCTCTATAGATGGTGTATATATTCTTCCTGTCAGTTGAAGAGAGATCAGCTTCCAGATTTAATAGACACATTTGAGGCTCAATTCAAAAACCAGAACATTTCTTTAGATTCTTAGGGTAAAGATATTCTTTTCCAAGTTTCAGAGATATTCTAAGCTAGTAACTTAGGTTAAGGGAGTGTTTTTCCAAGTTTGATTGAATACTATAGTTGCTATATTCCTATTCTATAAAAATGCACACTTAATGTGCATGGTAATTGTTTTTCTTTATTAAAACAGTCACTCTGGGAATATCTTACCAGTAAAGTTGCCTCCTATAACATAAGGAATAACATCTCCAGGCCATATTCTTTCAGTTCATGATGTAGCAGCTCTGGGAACTCGATTTTTCTCATTTTGCCCTGAGAATTTTAGAGGTACTTTTCCCTTAACTGTGGTGTTTTGCTCCAAGCCTGCAGTGACATTTAAAACATTCTGTGAAACAGAAGTCCTCTGTCAGGGAATCATTTACCTCTTAAAGGACAAAAGTTGAAATGTCTTATTTACATATTTGAATAAATATGCCTGAAGTCAAAATTCATTTTTAAAAAACTTTAGTTATCTTACATAGCTTAGAAAGGCACTAAAATATTTAAGTATTTCATATCCAAATACTATTTCTTAATGCTCTATAAATGAATTTTGAAGAATTTTCATACAACTGTATACAGTAGGTAGAATTTACACAGGCATATAAGCCATAGAAAAATGGTTTTATATTTTCTATTTTACTAACTCACTATCAATTCTCCCCAAAATAATAAAATATATATTGTTTAATAAAGTTATGTGGTATTCAAGAGTCTTCTTATTCTGGCTAAATCCCTCATACTTTAAATCAAAATTAATATTCTATAATATGGTCTAAATTATGAATATTACACTATATTGATAATCAACACAATAACATAAAGACAGATGTGGTCTTGACTCCTGGGAACACTCAGCCATCTCCATTCCAGTTTCCCCTGAATTCTTCTCCACGTATCAGCATGACTCAGAGGTAAGTACCTCAAGAGTAGGCTCATATAAAATGCATTCTCCCTGGAGCAGCTTCCAAGTCTAGTCTGACTTTTCTTGGTGGCCTTTTGTAATATTTTCAGTTACTGTCTTGTTTCTCATAAATTTACATGATTTTTTTATATTCATCTATCATTGTTGATACAAATGCTTTTTCACTGGAATATGTTTTGACACAACAAGTATTAAATGCATATGTCTCCCTGTACCTATGTCTGTCCTGGGGCAAAGCATCTTTGCTTAGGAAAATTATTACTTGAAAGCACTTCAAAAATTTAATTATTAATCCATCAATTTAAGAGATGTTAGAAAATAAGCATGAATGAAGGATTTTTAAAAAAACTAAAATCCAAAAAGAGCATTTAATGACTTCAATAAATATTTACTAATTATAAAACCAGAAAGTAGTTTCTTTGAATGTCTTAAATGTATGCTTCATGATCAAAAACACATTACCTTTTTTTTTTTTTTTTTTTTTTTTTTTTTTTTTTTTTTTTCACATTACCTTTTTAATGTAAGAAATTAGTTTGTCAATTTAAGCGACTTATTTGAAAATAAATTGATATGATATTTTTCCATTTGATTAAAATTGATATAGCTTCTTGATTTATTAAAATATCTTGCTGTGATACTCAAATGACTGGAAATAAGTATAAACAAAATAAATACCTAATACATTTAAAATAGAAACTTAAAATAAGTTAAAAGAACATTTCAAATTTTTCAAATTAAATTCTAAAATCCTTGTATCATATATTGGCTAACAAAATTAAATAAAGAAAGAACTCTTTCTCAGCATATATTCTTTACAAGCTTCAGGTCATAATGGCACACTGATTTTAATTAACCAAACTTCTATGAGTATAATATTTACTGTACATCAAGTCAAGCGTCTGCAACTTTAAACATTGATATACCAGAGCCAATTCTTCTTATCCTGTCTATGAGTTGATAGAGGGCCCCTCATTTCTTTGACATATCATGGTCACAAAGTCCACCTTAAAGAATACCAGAAAACACTTGAGTTACACTCAATGTATTTTCAAGTTCTCACAAATAAACAATAGTAATATGCTACACTAGTTTTCTCTGGACATCCTTTTTTTGATCTTAACGTGTTGGAGTTATGAATATCCATGAATCCTTGTGTAAGGTAAAAATTCTACAGCAACAAATGTTGCTAACTAAAAATAAAGGATGTGTGGGGCATTTAGAGAGCAATCTGAATCATGACTTTATTTGGACAACATGACAATTCATTCATCTATTGATAATTTGAAGAGTTTTTCTTCACTGTGACCATGACATCACATAATGTTATATGTAATAACAACAGCAAGTTGTTCTGCTCTACTGATTGTATTTCAGCTATTTCCTCTATGGAAACTGGATATTTTTATATCCAGTAGCACAAGTTTTGCTCCAAAGTCTTGATAATTTTTGAAAACTTTTTAATATATTTTATAATATATTCAACTAAATTTTTTAAAAATGTCATTTTAAGAAAATCAAGTTTCTCCAATTAATTTTATTTTGGAATAAATTTGGAATTAGAAGAAAATAACAAGAACCTAAATGGTGTTCAATTGAAAAATGCACTCCATTACTTTATGTAATTTATAAAATTTATGAAAACAGATCTAAAGAATATTAAAGTTCAAAAGGAAGAGGAGAGAAGAGAACTAAGAAAATATGTCTTTAATAAAAATTACTGACAAAGACTTTAAAAGATAGGTTTCTGTCCTAAATCAGAAAGCACAGCTTTTGAGAAAAAATCTCCTTCCAGGGCTTTTAGAAAATGCAGCCCTCAATTTTGTCCCCTATATCCCCTAATCTCCTTGAATTTTAACAGACAAATTAAAAAAGAGGTATCACTGAGCAAACAATCAATAAAACACGTATCAACATCAGAACATATTCAGGTGAATTTGGACCACTGAGCATCTATGGTTCATAAAGGCTGAAATTGAAAGGCTGAAACTCATGAAGTCAACAAACTATGCCAAGACTTTGGACAATTTCCTTCCAATATCAATATGCCTTTGAAATTAGTTAATATTATAGGTTTGACTTTATTAACTTTCAAAAATCTTACATGTTTCAGGTTTTGCTTTGTAGTCTCATTTTCATTGAAGATTGGTAGAAAAAGAGAGAGGAATTGGTAGCATTCGTTCATGCAAAAAGTCCAAAGTTTTTATTAAACTGAAATAGCTCAGGAAATTTTAGATTGTTGTTGTTTTGTAGAAATAATTGTACATGAGGAAGCCTCAAATGTTAATAGAACACAGGACTCCTGGGTTTGAAATCCAGCTCTATTGTTATGTTGTGGGACATGGGGTGAGGCATATCTCTCTGAGCCTCTGTTTGTACTACAGCATCTCTGATGTCATATTTAACTACATAAATATATGCAATCTTTCCCATATCTGCAGGGAATTGGTTCCAGGACCTCCTATGGATACCAGAATCTGAGGATGCTCAGGTTCCTTATGTAAAACAGCATAGTGTTTGCATGGAATCTTCACACATTCTCTTTTATGCTTTAAATTCTTCCCGGACCACTTATATCTAATACAATGTAAATGACTTGTAAATAATTTTATACTGGATTTTTTTAGGGAATAATGACAAGAAGAAATCTGTACATGTTCAGTAAACACAATTCTTTTTTTGGGGTAGTTTACTATTTTGATCTGAAGTTCATTGTGCCTGGAGACATAGAACCTGTCCTGAAATTTCGAGTCTACATAGCAATGTTTGTTGTATACCTGGTGCTGACCCTGCTCCTTATGCTCCCCAAACTTGGAGACCTCTGTGTTTTCTCAAAGCAAAGCATGTTGGCTTAATGTAAATGATTAAACCCAGGACTTCTTTCCCTAAGAAATGCTGGATTTTGGTTTAATAGGTTTTCCCAAGCTTTATTGTTTTGCAACATTTCAAATCTTCAGAAAAGTTGCAGGCAAAGTATAATGAGGAGCTTGTATCTACCAATTGCTAACGTTTTGCCACATTTGCTCTCTGTTAATGTACTCCTTCCCTTGGTGTATAGGTATTGTTGAAACATTGGATAATTTATTGCAGGCATCCTGACACTTCATCCCTAAATACTGTAGCATATATTTCTTAAGAAAAAGGACATTCTTCTACATAGCCACAATATGACTACTTGGGAAATTTAACATTGATCCAATATTATTATCTGAAAATAAACTCTATATTAAAATTTTCACAATGGTTTCAACACAGTTCTTGTAGTTTTATTTATTTGTTTGCATTCCATGATATAACCAAGATTATCTGTTACATTCAATTTTCCTATTGTTTACCCTCCCTTGAGTTACAATTTTCTAGTCTTTTTTTTTATTTGTTCACTGTTATAGTATTAACATTTTTTTTAGAATTTGTACCAGTTTTCAGTATGTCCCTGAAGTTGAATTTGCCTGGCTGTCTCTTAATGATTAGATTCAGGTTAAATATTTTTGGAAGGAAGGGCTCAGGGGCAGAACACATGCTTAACATGCACAAAGCCCTGGGTATAATCTCCAGCATAATAAAATTTTTTGAAGAAATATCATATAGGTATTAATGTGTACTCAATGCATCATATCCAAATTTTTGTGCTGTTGTAATTGGTACAATATATTGGGTCATTTGATTAAGGCAGAACTCACCAAATGCCTGCAATGTTAAAGTACTATTTCTCCTTATAATTAATAAGAGATGTGAAGAGTGACACTTTGAGATTTTATTTGTCAAAGGTTCTGGCATCCATTATCAATGGTGATTGTAAGATTGCTATAGTTTAATTGCTTTCTACAAAAGTAATTGGGATAATCATTAGATCTCTTGCAAGCATGGGCTGGACCACAGAGAGACCCTGGAGTGTGTTTGTGTAATGGAAGTGCTAAAGCAAAGTGAGAAGATAAACTGACATGCTCTTCAAATTTTTAACAGTGTTAAGTGGAGGGCTTGGGGTACCTAATGAGAAGAATCTAAGAAAAGTAAACATTTGTTATGTGTTGAACAGAACAAACACAGTATACTGTTTTCTGTCTTTGCAGATAAGACCCAGAGCTTGAAAACAATAGGTTTATGCAATGCAAATAATGTATTAAAGTCTTTCTTTTTTAAATGGTGAGTTATAATTTCCCTTCTTTATTTCAGTTCCCCTTCTCCATTATATTTTTGGTTGTAATTTCATTTTGTAATTTCACTCTAATTCTGGTTGTAATTTCCCAAAATTCATATATTATTGATAGTAAACACAATTAGTAACCAACTGTGTCAGAAAGAAAAGTTTTCAAGAGACATTACTGATAGTGAAGATTTTAAGTGGATAAGGAACAGTAACAAATAATCCAAGTATATGTCTATTTTTATCTTGAATAATTTGTTTTCTTTGTGTTTCTCTGATTTATCAGAGTTCATTTACAACAAAAGCAAATTCTACACCAATGTGTGAACCAGCTTTTAAATAATAGGGAGAACATACCAAGTGTTGCAATAAAGAGAAAACATTCTGCAGAGAAGAGCAAAAGTAAATAATAATAGCAATAATCATGATGATGATAAAGAATGCTAATGAGCTTTGATAAAAGATCTTGTAAAGCTGAGGTAGTCTAATAATAGCACAGTAACCAGAACAGAGTGCATGGAAGGTGGATTGTGCAAATTACATTTTAAGTGGTGAGAATAACCTGGCATAGGAAACAAGGAAGAGAGATGTGAAAGGATAGATGGCATGTAATCAATAAAGAAGTCTTGGCAAAGGCATTTTTGCCTTGCAGAATCGCACTAACATATGTCTTCTTTTTGCTATCTTCATGTTTCTCTGATTTATCAGATGACTTGAACCCAAAGCAGGGAGAACAGTGTTTTACTATGATGCCAGTATTTTAGGAAAAAGAGCCAGAAATTTGAGAAGTAAACTTTTTTACAAATACAACGGTGTCTTTGTTGCTGCTGTTGTGCTTTGAGGATAACTGTATGATTGTTAATTATGAAAACACAAATGGTAGATACAATTTTTTTCCTAGAACAGGAGTGCTATGCCAGTAAAACATGTATAATGGGGATTACAAGATCAACAAAATGCATGATTTTATAAAGACTGAAGTTTACATGCAATATAGCCAAAACACACAAAAAAACCAGAATCGTCTCATGAATGAATATTATTATAGCCATGTTTTATTAGCTTTATTTAAAACTATCTGCAAGTTGAACAACCTTTTTGAGCCCTTTTTAGAAAACACTTTTGCAATTTGCTGGAGCAATGGATTCTTTTCTATTTTTCTTTGAGCTACAGTGGCTAATCTGATGTTGATCTTTTGGTAATTATGTCAGTTAATGTGTGCTGAGACTAATTTCATTTGTTGAAATGGATACAAGGTGAATATGTAATTAGAAGGTTGTCTCTTTAAGACCTTGCGTGCAATTTTCTAAGAGTAGCTGTCATATGGAAGAGGTTAAAATATAAATAATTTCTGATTGGTGAACAAACTAGTATCCAGTTTATTTCCTAACAATTGAAATTAAATTATAATTTCTTGCTGGGCTTGTTGGCATATATCTATTATTCTAGCTATTTGGGAAGCTGAGACAATAGGATCACAAGTTGGAGGCCAGCCTTGGCAATTTAGCAAGAGCCTGTCTCAATATAAGAGTAAAAGGGTGCCAATGTAACTCTGAGTTAAATTCCTATGGTCTCAAGGAAAAAGAAATAATTTTTTATCATTTCTCCTACCAATTAAAGATACTTTATAGGGTGACTCATCATTCTCACTCACCCAGGATGATTTTGATTTTAGTGATGAAATGTTCAGCACTCTGGGAAAACCATCAGTTATAAGCAAATGGGGACACTTGGTTACTACAATATACACACTTTACTCTTTAAAATAAAACATGATGCTTTATTTATTATCATATTAAATTTAGTATAAGAAGGAGCAATTTAAAAATAAATTTCTGGGGCTGGATTTGTGGCTCAGTGGTAGAGCGCTTGTCTAGCATGTGTGAGGCACTGTGTTCAATCCTCAGCACAACATAAAAATAAATAAAGAAAGGTATTGTGTCCAACTACAACTAAAAATAATACTTAAAAAATAGATAAATTTCCATTTATATTACCACTAAAACAAACCAAATTTACACATGCAGTTTTGTTTCTTCTACACTTTGTTCTGACAAATAATATACAATTTAACAACTGTAAAAATAATTGTAACCTGAAATCCCAGTGACTCCTGAATCTGAAAAAGTAGGATTAGAAGTTCGAGAGCAGCCTCAGCACACATGAAGTTTAAATATAAATAGTGAGACTCGGTCTCAAAATAAAAATGAATAAAAGAGCTGGGGTTATAATTCAGTGGTAAAGCACTCTGGGTTCAATCCCCAGTACCAAAATAACTCCAAAACAAACAAAAAAACAGAACAGTTGTAACCAGAGGTATTTACAATTATATTTATTAGTTAACAAGTACAGAGTTTCACAAAATCATAGCTTTAATAAATTCATTAAATTCTAACTTATTTTCATGTTATAAGTTACTTATCCTTCATTTTATGGCATTTATGTTGTTTTTTCAAGTTTTTCCCCAAAATATAATGTTACAAATGTTTTCGTGTGCATGAATATTCATTTTGTATACATGAAATTCCTCCTTCAAATTTGAACTTTCAGTAAAAACACAACATAGGATAGAATTGTGTTGACAACATATAAACATTTTTCTTTTCATTTTAAAAAGAAAGACTTTAATACATTTATTTGCATTGCATAAACCCATTGTTTTCAAGCTCTGGGTCTTATCTGCAAAGACAGAAAACAGTGTAATGTTCAACACATAACAAATATTTACTTTTCTTAGAATATATATTTTATATATATATCTATATATTTTTCTGCTAGCTTATCAATTATCCTTCTATGTAACCATTTCATGAAACTTCCTGGTAATATAAATCCATGGTAGGAGTTGGGCAATATATTTATCTGGATGTTTCAAACAACAAAGTATTTGCTTGTTTGATGATTTCAAGCCAGGATGATTTCATCACAGCTAAAAATATTTCCTTTTTTTGATCTTGCAAAACAATTAATAGCATTTGAAGATAGAAATGTGATCACTGGGTAGTCATTATTTCATAAAGAAACATCTACTGTGTTCCAAAATTGACAGAGGCATTAAGGAACTCAGGAATACCACAAACTCATTTTTAAGGACCACCTTGCCCCCACTTTTCACACTGGAGATTGAACCTATGGCTTCTCTACCACAGAGATACAACCCCAACCCTTTTTTAATTTTGAGATAGGGTCTTACCAAATTACACTGCCTCAGCCTCCAGAGTCACTAGGATTACAGGTGTGTGCCACCACACCTGAATGGCTAAGGAGCCCCTTTTAATACTAAGTCTTGAGTTTCCTTCCAACTTATTTTTAGAGTTTCTGAAGGAGAAGTGTGAAAATCTAAAGATTCAAGTCTTCATCTGTACTATAAAACATAGCAGCCTAAGTCTACAAAATCTAAACTCAAATACAGAAAGGATAAGTCTTGAAAATCAGTTTACATTCGTTGAGCATTCGGCATTGCCCACCCAGTCCTGTGACATTTTAGTCACAGAATGTATGTCTAATAACAAAATAAGAGAATAGTGTGGAAGTCCCATAACATCAGTATAAACAGAGGGGACCCTGTCTCCTTCTGCACTGTGCTATTTCTAACAAAAATTGTAAGCAATCTAAATTTCTATTGATCAGATAGAAATCAAATAATATGTTGTGGAATGTTCATGTGATGGAATTATTAGGCAACAGTGAAAAAAAATGCCCAGAAACTGTATGTATCAACAGTTCTGACAAATAAAACACTGACTGTAACAGCAAATTTTAAATAGACTGATCATGTATGTAGATTTAAAAAGGTGCAAAAGAATCCTATATATTGCTTAGGGATACTTCCATATGTATTAACAATATACAGAAATGCATGAAATGGTAAGTGTGAGATTCAGAGTAATGATATCCCCTGGGGATGGGAAAAGAAGATTTAAGGGGCCTGGGATTGCAGAAATTGGATAGGACTCTAGACAGGTACATAATAGGGGTCAGGTACTTTGGAAAGGTATATAGATAGTATTCTTCTGGTAGGTAGGTTTTTTTAATCAATTATCCTTCAATGTAATTATTTTGTAAATAATATAAGCCCTTTTAGAAATGGGAAAGTACATGATTTGTCATTATATTACTTCAAAATATTTAACAATACATTGAAATATACATAAGCCCACAAATTAAAGTGCCACATAAGTAGAAAAAGGGTGATAATTCTAAATGGAAATAGTAAGAATAAGCTTTCTGGATGAGTTGGCTTTGATAGGTGAATGGAAATTCATTAAATCTGGATGGCAGTAAAGGAGATTCTGGACTGATGGATCAGCATGGGCAAGGATATGGAGGTGTTCTGGAAAGAGTTAGCTTAGGATGCACTGAAAAATATATTCTGAAATAAAGGAGTTTGAGAGGTAACAGGAATCAGACCATGAAAGGCCTTGAACATGGCAGAAACAAACTAATTACTAAGTTTTGTGAATAGGAGGCTTGTAACTGGATCTGGACTAGAATTTAATATTTTTACTTATTATTATTGTTATTTGTGTGTGTGTTTTGCTGGGAACTGAACTAGGGCATGTCCCCAGTATCTAGTGTATTTTTTATGTAATTCCAGAGGGTGGATACTTTCTTTAACCAGAATGGTATCTTAGCTGGATCTGTTTTAGATCTATATTGCTCTTTAAAAATAAATATAAAAATCATAATTCATCAGGAGTCATCTATCAAATCCATTAAAAATTGACACTTGGGTTTAAAATCAGTAAAAAAAAAAAAAAAAAAAAAAAAAAAAAACCTTGATCTTGGTTGCTTTAAAGAGTCATTTGAAGTTTTTTCATATGAACTTCCATCAATTTTCACATTTGATTAAGTCACATGGAATTTTGAATTGAAAACATGTCCTGAGAAGAAATGAAGACACAATTTTTTAAAACATAAGGGTTATTAAAATTTTCAGAACCACTTTTTTGCATGAGCATCATTTGGTCACCAGCAGGCATCTTTCATTGGCTTCATATGGCAGAGACTGAAGAATATGTTTGCAGGAGCGCTGCAAGGCCTCGCGCTACCAGATGCCCACTCCCTCTGCGGTGCCTGGTCACGCCCTGGCCCGGAGCGCCCTCCTCTGACCCCACGGGTCGCCAGGGGAAACGCCCTGGGGCTCCTCGGGCGGGTCAAGGAGCAAGTGCCCCAGGAAGGCGCGGGGTGCGCGCCGAGGGTCGCTCTGGATGCCGCTCCCCCCCCCGCCCCCCCCCGCGCGAGGCCCCCTCCGCTCGTCCCCCTTGCCCCCCCCCCCCCCATGCGCGGCACTCGCTACCTCCAGTGCGCTTGCCCTGGGCTCCCGCTGCCTGGCCCCAGCCGCCGCCGGCTGCACGGCCTGGACCTCTTGCGGCCGGGCAGTGAGTTTCCTGCGTGAGCAGCGTCTGGAGCATTCTCCCGCGCTGGGGCGGGCGAAGTTCCGCGCCCCGACTTTGTTGCGTCCTTTGCGGGCCCCCCGGCGGGTGCGGGCGGCGAGCATCTGAGTGGGGCCGAGGGACGCCGTACCGCGGGAGGGCTCCGTGTGAATTTTTTTGTGCGGCCACGATCGGGCGCGCGGGCGGCGAGCGCGGGGACCCCAGCGTGGCAGAGCCATGGATGGACCGGCTCCGGGCCTTGGACTCCGCAAAAAGCGGCAGTCTCAGCGAGACCGGGAGAGGCGCTCCCGGGGAGGTCTGAGGACGACGCGGCGGGCGGCAGCGGGGCCTTCTGGACCTAGGCGCCCTCGCTTGCCTCGTCGGGCTCCCACAGGGAAGACATGGGAAGCCCCTGTCCTCCACCAAGTCCCGGCCCAGACCCCCGCGGAGGAAGAGGCGAGAGACCACCTTGGCCGAAGAGGACATCATCCATGGGTTTGCCAGGACCAGCTTTGTCCCTTTTGAAGCGCTGGAGGTAAGCGCCCCCTCCCCCCATCTGCCTTTATGCGCAGCCCCCTTGGTGGGGCCTAGCTCCCCGCTGGGCTAGCCTGTCTAGGCGCTGTTTGTCAGTTTGTCTGGCCCGCATTTTCCTTGTGTGTCTATACCAACTTTTGTTTAACCATTCATTCTTTATTTTACATGTGAGGTGCTTCTGCCTCTTGGCTGTTGTATATATAGTGTTGCTATGAACATGGATGTGCAAGTCTCTTTGCAATTCTCTTTTCTGTTTTCTGTGTGTGTGTATGTACATAGGTAGATATCTATCTATCTATCTATCTATTTATCTATATATATATATACACACAGAGAGAGAGAAGTAAAATTGCTAGATCACATGATAAGTCTGTTTTTATTTTCAAGGAACTGTTTTCCATAAATAACTAGATTTTAAAGATATGTATTTAAGGTCATCTTGTTGGTCCTTGATCTCTAGATTGTTTTGAATTGACCCTGGGTAAGTGCTCTCAGTCACCTGCTGTAGCATACCTTGAATTTGAACACACTCCCACCACTGTCTATTGTTCACTGAGGCCCAGACCCAAATAACAGATTCTCAGAATGCATACCTGGCCAGAGAAGTAAGTTGAATCTTAGCAAGCCTGAGCTTAAGTATTTCTTAATTGTCCAGATCTTTTAGTGCCCCACTTGGAGATTACTGTCATCACTGTGTCTCATCAGTTCTATTGTACTTATACAAGACAGTTTTTTTTTAAAATCAGACTTTATATTCCTTTGTGTAGGTACCACGTTTTAGTTCTATCTCCTCTAAAACCTGCAGAATTTGGTACAATAGTCTGTTGACAATTTTCTAGTGAATGTTTGGTTTATCAGACAAGTGATTGATGGAAAGGTAAATGGTAGAATTAGTGTCTTTAATCTTGACCATGGCCCCAGATGGCTGTTTGACCACATCTAAGCTACAAGCCCTCTTCTTGTCATGTCAGATTATAAGCTGAATGAAAGAATGAGCATAGGCTAAAGAACATTTAGCACTTACCTTGTGCTAGGTATTTTGCTAAGCACTTACATTAGCTCATTCCGCTTTACAGTAGTGCAGTGGAATACATTTCACTTTTGTAGGCAATGAAACAATAGAGAAGGGAGACAGTCTGCTCAGCTCAAAGAGGGACTAGGCACAGGATGTATATTTTTTTTCCATGAGGCTAGAAAACTCATGTTATAGTTATAGCCAGGAGCTAGGATAGTTTCAACACCACCAGCAATTAACTATAAGCTGTAAGGTTTAGAAGAATGAATAGGAAGATCCTGAGGTGGGGTACTGAGACCCTGTATAAAAGAACCACATTTTAATTAGTAACAAATGGAAGGAATGATCAGTGCAAGTTGAACAGTGGAGAAGGTTATGTGCTATCAGAAAGTGTTTGAGAGAGATAGTTGCCCTGATTTGGAAGAAGGGAAGTTGAGGGAAAATGAGTTCCAGAGGACGAAATGAGAGGATGAGAAGATAAGTTTCTTCACAAAGGTGCTTGGGTTTTCCAGTCTCCAAGCAGAACAGTGAAATGTGACCTGATGGCTTAGGTGGTGTCAAGGCTCCAGGTAGCAAGATAGCATCCTTCTTCTTAGATTGGGCCCTCAGCATCCCCACCATGGAGCATGTGGGGCCGAGTTTCAGCACACATTTTGCACATATTCTCTTCCCCCACTGTGAGTGAAAGAGAACATGAAGGAGAAATCAAAAAATACTCTGAATCTTTTGACATAGAGAGCAAAACATATTGATAGTGTCCTGCATCTCTTGATAATTGCATTGAACTATATGAAACTTAAAATTGATACGTAGGCCTAGCCCTGATTAACATTGTTACTGACATTCTGACTTGATTGGATAAACTGATATGGAATAATCTATTAAATATGTCACACTTGAACAAGGAATGTAAATTATATTTCATCTATAATTAGGTGGGAGACAAAAATCACAAAGAGACGATTTTAGTGAATATGTCTTGATGTGTACACAGCATCACTAGAATTTTTTTCCTGTTCCATGGGGAGAAAGAAGTTGATTGCCTTTCAAGAATTTATTGCTGTCCAGGAAATGAGAGGTCGAGGGGTGAATTATGTAATGTTCACAGAGTAGGTTTTATTTATGGATTCAATGAGATTAGCTGCAGTCTTCCGAAAGTTAGTGGCACTGGAAGTGCACCATTCTGTATTTAGTTGGAAATACCTAACTTTCCAAGTTAGAGACCTAATTGCTTCTCAGATTATAATGTGTTTGAATTTGTATCTCCTTCTCCTTTAATGGGAGCTGTCTGCTGCCTTTATTGTTTGTGAATTAATGTTGCAAACCAGAGCTTGTGAGTGAAAAGGATGGTATATAATCAGTTCTTTGGTGCTCTTATTTCCCAGTTACAGAATAATCTATAGTGAACCTGATTATTGATAATAAATAAGAGACATAAACCAAAGTAAAAAAGATAAAAACAGTGTGTTTGGAGGGGACATTGAACCAAACTGTAGCTAGGAAATAAGATAATTGTAGTTTTTACCTCATATGGTTGTTTTGAAGGGCAAAAACACATGCTAAGTACAACATGTAGAATGTGTTTCAGTGCATTTTATTTGCTTTCATTATTATTAGATACGTAGTTGGTATTTGTAGTGAATGGTGAGTGTGGTATGAATGTGAATGTTAAGAGCATAAATAGGCATGTAACTGATATGTTTATGTCTTTTTCCAGATGGTTGGCATAATGAAACAAAAAGTAACATTATGGAATTGTTCTTATTTGGGACTAACATATTAGAGAATGTTTTAAGTTGTGGTTTCATTTTGTTTTGTGAGGTTTTTCTTGACTGTTGTTGGTTTATAGTATTTTTGGTTCTGGAGGTTGAACCTGGGACCTTGCACATGGTAAGGATGTGATCTACCATTAAGCTATACCCTAGCCCCTTTTTGTTGGTTCTTGACATTAGTTTGATTTATTTCAGGTGATGTTCTCATAATGTATCAAAGCATCTTTTTATATTTTAAAAAATATAAATGAGCACTATAGCATCATTTAGAAAATGCCTGTAATACTAGGTACTCAATATATGTGTGGGAGTATTTTTAATGAGGATTATGTTTAAAATTTATTGACTCTGTGACACTGCCCTCAGACTTCAGTTATAGGGCTTTCCAAAAATGAGGTGTGAGTGCTGCAGTAGAATCATCCAGGGTACCTGAGGTGTTTTTTTTGAGATGCCAGCCTTTTGCCTCCAGTGTGTTTGGAGCAGGTAGTTATGTCTTGAGTCACCTGGACTATTGGGCATGGGCTGCATGGTTATGCATAATATAGGGTTAGCTACGTGGAGTTAGGTGCAGCTGTGGTATTTCACCTAAGTCATAGCTTTTTGTGGAGTGCTTCATTACAGAAACTTGGTGGATTTCAGAGATGATGTACTTTATAAACGGAGTCTAGAGAGGCGTATGAGAGAATAACAGATGGCTGACATTTCCCACTTTGGGCCAATTGTTTGTCTCAAGGCTTTGCATAATGACTTTCTTTCTCTCCCCTCCCCACCTCTTCTCACATGCACTTAGAAGGACTTAATGGCATCATTTATAGTTAGAGAATAACTGTAAAACTGATTTGTTTAAGAACACCAATAAGTTGCACTTAAAAAAAGAAAAGACTCACATAAGGCACGACAGATTGCTACTTGAGGGAGCTAATAGCCAGTTGGAATTTAATACTTCAACAAGGAATTTATTTAAACAATTGAAAAACATGAAATCTTAGGAAAGTCTTGTGGGCCCAACAGTAGACCAGTTTTGATGTTCACAGCATGATGGAGATGTTGTAGATCTTGGTTGTGGATACTACACCAAACAGTGTACTTAAAATGGGTATTTTTTTTCCTGGATCTAAAGTTTTAATTTTTAAGTAATCAAACTTTATAATTTTATACATAATCCAATACAATGTTAATAAAATTAGCATTTCAGCCTCCACATATTGGTATGTGATGGAGATAGTCTTAAAAGCAGAGGGTACTTTTATTTGAATTAAATTATACCTTAATAAAGTTGATTTATAAAAAATGCATGGGGCCAGTAATTCAACTGTAGAGCTTCTGGTTCAGTAGTTCTATGACAGAGTCCAAGCATATATATTTTTTATTTTAATTAATTCCCCACATGATTTGAAGGCAGCCGGAGGCTCTGAGGAATACAGATTTCTCCAGAGGAATCTAGGCTAGTTGTGAATTCTTTAGAATATAAATCTGTTAGCAATTTGCACAAATAGAAACTTGTTCTGGTAAATTATGAATTATCAGATAAGTACCTGCAGAATAAACAGAATACATAATTACAATCTGTTAAGTGTATTATCCCCATATGGAAGTTATTCTTGTCCATTTCTTTTATTGGGAAATGTTGTGAAAAATGTTATGTGTTCACAAAATTGGATGGGGGGTGGGGGGAGCCGGGGGAAGGAATTTGGGGTGGGAATGGGAAAGATAGTAGAATGAATTAGATATAACTTTCCTATGTTCAGACATGAATACATGACCAGTGTTACTCCACATCATGTACAACCACAAGAATGGGAATTTGTACTCCATGTATGTATGGTATGTCAAATACATTCTATTGTCACATATAACTACAAAGAACAAATAAAAAAAAAGTTATGTGGTATTCCTGGAAGCTGTCAATTATGGTGCTGGGTCATAAATAACCTGCATTGTGATATGTCAGGTGACTAATGAGAGAGGAGATTAGATACAGTTATATATTCTAATCTTATTGGCTTTGTGTTAGAGGAACTATTTGTGGGGGGAAAATAAACATTTGGAATATTCAGCCTATATTAAAAGGCGATAACACTTAAAAATTTGCATATGTATTTGTCTTCAAATCTGTATGATTTCTAAGATGGGGTAGCTTTTTTCTTTTCTAATGTAGAACCATGACTGAATTAGAAGGCAAATACAGTATTATTCTGTTTTAGGAACAGCACTCTGGTAAGATTTTCAAAAATGTAAATAAGTCTTATGTAAGTGAAGGTATTCAAGAAGTTCTGGGTGTGGCACAGAAGGGATGGGTACTGGGGAACCTCTAAGAATATTTTAAAGTTTAATTTTCTGCTGTTCTTTAAAAGACAATAAGCCATGAATACAATTGTGGAACCATAAGAAATACTCATAAAAAGTGATTTCTGCTGGGTGTGGTGATGCACACCTGTAATCCCAATAGCTCAGGAATCTGAGGCAGGAGGATCCAGAATTCAAAGCCAGACTCAGCAAAAAGCAAGGCATTAAACAACTCAGTGAGACTTTGTCTCTAAAATACAAAATAGGGCTGAAGATGTGGCTCAGCGGTTCAGTGCCCCTGAGTGCAATTCCAGTATCTCCCCTGTCTCCCAAAGTGATTTCTATATGTGCTGGTATCATTGGCCATGGATCTAATGTGCTTGTTTGTTTAGTAAACCTAGGAGTTAATATTGAGGACTCATTTTTGTTTCCTTAGGTGGCTCTGGGATCTATGAGATAAAAAGAAATACCATGGTATGTGCTTATCTCTGTGTCTCTTGCCCTTCCCATGGAGATTCCTAAGTTTGCAGGATCCCTGTTACCTATCTGTGTTTGACAGCGTGATTCTTAACCATGTGTAGTATGTACAGCCACTTTCATCATCATCATTGTTTGACCTGGGGAGGAACACAGCCAGTTTGCTAATCATTAATCCCTGACTTTGGAAAGCAGTTTATTCAAGAGTGGGTCCTGATTCCTACTCGAGATGAAGCTTCTTTTATTGAGAGCAAAAATAAACTAAAAAGTGTTTTTTCTTTGATGGTAGGGGTGGGAGTAGGGTTACCAGGGGTTGAACTCAGGGCCATTTAACCACTGAGTAATATCTCCAGTCCTATTTTGTATTTTTTAAATTTAAATTTTAAAGACAGGGTCTCACTGATTTGCTTGGTGCCTTGCTTTTGCTAAGGCTAGCTTTAAACTTAAAAGTGGTTTTTGAAGTAACCATCATAACTACTTTTCCTGCTTGGTGCCTATACTTGCCCTTCTATGGTGAGATCAACTTAATATGTTTGGAAAATAATAAAGGCATTGTATCTAAAGAGAACTTTAGAATTACAAGTCTTTCCTTAATTCTTGGGCAATCTCAGGTAATCCCAGAAAGTGTGGTCACAAGTAAATCAGTGGAGGCTCTCATAAACGGAGGAAATCTATTCCATTATGCCTGCCTCATGCCATTTTCTTATATGT